>NW_009259600.1:2269224-2279245 GCF_000687185.1 Egretta garzetta
TCCCCACAGCCTTCTTTTCTCCAGGATGAACAAGCCCAACTCTCTCAGCCTGTCCTCATAGGAGAGGTGCTCCAGCCCTCGGATCATTTTTGTGGCCCTTCTCTGGACCCGCTCCAACACTTCCATGTCCTTCTTGTGCTGAGGGCTCCAGAGCTGGACACAGTACTCCAGGTGAGGCCTCACCAGAGCAGAGTAGAGGGGCAGAATCACCTCCCTCGACCTGCTGGCCACGCTTCTTTTGATGCAGCCCAGGGTAAGGTTGGCCTTCTGGGCTGCCGGCGCACATTGCCGGCTCATGTCCAGCTTTTCATCCACCAGCACCCCCAAGTCCCTCTCAGCAGGGCTGCTCTCGATCCTTTCTTCCCCCAGCCTGTACTGATACTGGGGGTTACCCCGACCCAGGTAGCAGGGAGGGCAGCTCCTCCTAACCCAGTGCTGGAACTGGGCAGGGTGAGGGAGGGCTCTGCAGCCAGTGCCCACAGCAGGGATCTTAAAAACGTGAAAAAAACTCAAGACACATTTTTTTCAGTCTAACCCACTATTGTGGTCCAGATAAGGCCTGCCAGTAGAATAAAAGACCCGTGGTGTCATGAGCTATACCAAATGTATGTATTGTTCTCCAAGACGTTCCCTAAAATGACAAATTATCTCAATGCAGATTTCTTTATGTATTACTCCCTTTTCATATGATGGCTTCTCCTCATACAGGCATTTTCTGGCTCTTAGGTAAATGATTCAGTAGATTTCGGATCTGTCAAAGGCCCAAGCAGTTGTCATGATAATAGAGATAACAGATAACACAGTCTTGCATCCTTTTATCACACAGACAGTCTCCATGGACCTCGCTGGTGAGATGAGTACGAATAAGGATTATCACACAGTAAAACTAACTATAAAAGAAAGAAACAAAGGAGGACAACAGAAGGTCAGAATAATTTATGTGGAATATCAATAAACCATCAAGGCAGAAACACTTTTCCCTGTTTTTCTTTTTATCAACAAACGTTTTTACAGGGAGTGCAATGCTGCATCCCCTGCCGGCTTCTCAACTGGTGTTTGTGCACATGGGCTTTACATGCATTTACATGTGTGGTGGCAAGTGCATAAAACATGATTTGCACACAGAGCTATGTTGCTGTACATGCAGAGGGAAACAGCTCAAATGCTGGGGTTTTTTTTCAGAAGACATCTTTTTTCTTCAGCGCTAAAAGATGCTGAACAGAAGAATCCGTTGGCATTATAAACCGAGAGGCGTGAGTGAGGTCACCAATCTGAACTGCACATTGTGGCCCACAGGCTGGAACGTATGCAAAATCTTTGTGTGTGCAAGTAGGCAGAGCAAAGTGTTCCATTATAGCTCCTTCTATGTCAGAAAATAAAGAATTTCAACCACTCTATAGTCATTTAAATAACTGTGCACTTTATAGCTTTACCATTTTGTGTGGTCTTGCTTGCTTGCTTTCATGTGTGCCATGTACCACCTCCTGTTGCCGACAGTTTGGATTCCAGTCCTGGGAGCTTTCTGTTAGCTCACTGCTGCAGCAGATACCAAGCAGCAATGTTGACTGCAACAGCACATAGGCTCAAGTCATGATTCATTATTTTTGGTTCCTAAGAGTATACATGATCCTAATCAAATTCATCTGTAAGCGAGTCAAGTGCGCTTGATTAATGCTAATGAGGAAAATCTGAGGGCAGATAGGCATGTAATTTCTGCTTCACCTGAAAGACATATTGAAAACTGAAACCCTATATTGGTGCAAAGCCTATTTCTAAAATGTTAACTGTACTTTGTCCTGCATCTGTTAGCTGTAAGTACTGACAGGTTTGGAGCAGGGTTTCTCCATGGCTGCTGCAATGTGGTTATTCTTCAGGAGGCATATTTGTGCATAGTATTGCAGCCACATCACTGGTTCTCCCTGAGGCAATGAAACATTTATAGGGATCCTTCCATGCATTTGAAGTGCAGCAGGCAGAACAGGCCCATAGGTCCCACATTCTGAAAAATATTTGGACAGCTTGTCCCACTGATTTCAGTAGCAGGAACCTAAACAACTCTCAGGATCAGGGCTGTGATCCCTCACCCAAGAGGTACGAAGTAAAAACCAGTTTGTACCCGGCTGCATTAAAAGCCACTGTTAAGAGTAACTAATACAAATCATCAGCAGTGTGGGTTCTGCAGACCCCAGAGCCGTGCCACAGATGCTGGCGTGCCACCTGATTGCCACTTTATTAACACAGGTGGGCGTGAGAAAATAAATCCCTGATACAATAGATGTAGGTAATCATGGGTATGAAACACAAGCTTGCAGGGTATGAAATACAAGCTTGCGTGGTAACAGCTCTTTTATGCAAACCTTTTGCTAGAAGCTAAAGTCTGCCCGAAGAGAGACGCCAGCCCCAGCGGGACAATGTGTTATTCCTGCAGCAGTGTAACCTTCCTTTTCTGGAAGTGCACGGGTAACCCCACCGCCTGATTTACCGTAGCTCCACCGCCGGCACAGCGAGTCCGTTGGCTCCTATCTCACAGTGTTTCAGCAACCCTGTTCATCGTAAATAGCAGACAGTTGTCACTGCAGGCTGCAAAACAGCTTACAATGTGAGCAACGCTTTGATACTGCAATGCTGCAGAGCAGTGACAGCAGCACCGGGACAATGATGCTGCAGTGCCTGGGCTCGAACCCCAGGAGGAAACATCCTATCACCCAGAGGAGACAAAACTGCTCAGCCTTCCCCCCTCCCACCTATGGGCAGGGGGTCTTCTATGCTGAAGTTTGCAAGGAATCATGCAGCGTATAGGAGGCAGTAACTACAATCACTTCTAGCACTTGTATAGGAGCCTGTATGTTACTGTTAGTACAGAAAAGGCAGTGACTGTATCAGTCCTCATGTCTAGCATTCATGCAAGGAACACAAGGGAGCAAAAATGTGTGCATGAGGCCCTGAAGTGCAATGCAAGGGGGAATTTGGGGGACTAACGCTAACAAAACAAGCTACGAAACCCCACCTAGCCCAGCAGCACACCTGAGAGGACACAGGCATATGGGATTTTGCCAAACGATGTTTTCAGGTGCTTAGAATTCTGCACTGTGCATGCCCTTGGATGCCACTGCTGTGGCCAAGATTATCATAACTCTTCTGCTAAGAATCACAAACTGCTCGCTGTCGTGACAGCATGCTCTCTGAGGGACTCCCAGCACATATCTAAAGCATTCAACAATATCCATTTCGCAGAAGACAATCAAGCAAAAAACCACTCCAAACAGTAGTCATTTCCATCCCGAAATAGTTAGAGGATGAATTTCAACAAGTTTTTCATAGCAGCCTTATGGATAGAGCACTCACACAGGAAATGAGAAAGCAGTATTTACTCCTGAAGCTCAAGCCTACCCCTCCAAACTGAACCTTTAACCACTAGACTACACTCATGCTTTTATATATTAGACCGTTTCCGTGAATATTATTAGCCCAGTGTGTCAGTTTGGGCAAGAAGTTGCTCCCTATCACCTGCAATTCTTCTATAAACTAGGAGCCTCAGGTGTGCTCCTGAGAAGGTTAAGCTGCAGAGCTGACTTCCTTCATTATAAGGAGCTCCCCTACGGATGAATGGTGTAAGGATCTGACTGTTACGCAAAAGGTTGTCTTATGTTCTGTGCAGGCCCCTCTTTTCAAGGCTAAAAGAGAGACAAAGATAACAGAAATACCTCTCAGCTGCACAAGGGGGTTAGGTGTGATTTTGCAGCTTGCTCTGTAAGGTTCGTCCCCCACGTTCCCCTTACACTGCACCAGGAGAGGTCACGCACTTGTTTTCGGATCCAGCCTTCTTCCTTCTTGACACCCCACCATGAGGGCTGGACACGCTGCTGTCATTGCACCCACTGAACAGCTCAGGCACCAAGCGGCGCTGGTGGGGGGCTCGGAAGCCCAGCCTCACACAGCCCTTAGTGCGGGCGGGTGATGAGGAGCGTTAGCCCCACAGGGTGCAGAATTAGGGCACCCACCCCTGGTTCAGGCCATATTGAATAAGTGACCCCCGAGGCCAGTTGTCTTGGAGTTTGCTACATGGTGTCACCAAGTGAAGGGCTTTGGGGAATTTGAACACTGTGCCTGCCTTCTGCCTGCACGCTTCTCAAAGAGCCGAGGAAATACCTGGCTTCAGCTGAGGGGAAACTAAATATTTCTGTTTGGCTAGTACCTCCCAGGGAATGGATGCTCAGAGCCAACTAGCAGCAAGCTTGCTTGTCCAACAAGTTTAATGCCTAAAAGCATTTAAAAGCTGTGTGGATTCAGTTGTCTGTGTGTGAGTGTAGCCAAGACTGCACCGTGCCTACTGCAGTTCGGGGCTTTGGGCACACATCATCATCTAGCTGAAGAGACTGCTCCAAGCTCCATTCGGTTTTACCACTCCTCATGGCTTTTCTGTTTTGCCTGTTGACTTACCCCATCTACTCGCCCATTTATTTTGCTTAATTTAAACCATATTGATGGACATACGTCAGAAAGTGATCATCTGGGCAGCTCAACCAGCTACAGTAAAGGAGCTGCAATCTGTGGTAGGATTCTCTGCTCTTGCAAGGGGCAAGCCAAATCTCTTGTGCGTTAAGTTTAGCACGTCACTTCAAAACCGGATCAAAAACCTTTGAGCTAGATATCAGCCTCTTTTCCCCATTTAGTGGAAGAGGAAAACTTTTGTACTGCTGTTTCTGTCTTGCTGCTGTCCATAACAACATGGACAGAGGAACAGCTTTGACAGAGCAGATGGAGCCCGAGCACCTCTTGTGGGCCTCCCAGTTTAGATTTTTTTTTTCTGTGCAGTATTTTGTAATGACTAATATTTGCCACAACTGTCTTAGCACATGTTTCTATATGTAAAGCTCTCAGCCCAACAAGAGTCCATCACAACTTTCAGCTTTGGAAACCTCTCTTTTATATCAGCAATGATAGCAAACAGAAGGCACAACCATCCTGATTAATTAATCCCCATACAGCACCTCCTAGCAACGAAAGGTTGTTTTCCTAACACTTCTAGCTGGGACTTGCAAGAGTATAACTTAACCACATGGGAATGCACTATCTCATTCTCAGCTCAGAAGTCTTTAAAGGAAACATTACCTACCTCAGTGCTTTCTCTGAGATGCCTTCAGTGGCTGGACAGACAGCATGACCAACAGGCCAGTCACGGCAGGCAGGCAGAGAAGGTCCGATGCCAAAATATGTAGTTACAATTAGCAACTCTTCTCCCAAAACGCTGATGAAGCCTAAATGAAGCCACCCAGTCAGACCTTGGCTCCAAGTGCGTCCACTACAGCAAATTACGAGGAATTTCAGAGTGCAAAATCCATGCCTTTCTGGAAGGCTCCTAAAACATTGAACACGTGTCACTGAGTTTGTACAACATCAAGCGCTGATAAACAACCCCAGGCATGCCCATTTCGGGATGCAGGGAAATTCATAACTTTCATGAGTGTTTGATACCCTGACATAGGCTATCTGTGCAAGAGCAGCCTCCAGACCCCGCATTACAGCAGCACGGGAGCCTCCAGCACTGAAGCTTCCCACATCTACTAGTGAGTGCAACATGGCTTCCCACCCTTAAAACCATTTTCAGCAGTTTTACATTAATTCTCTCTGCCTGACTTGGCACTGACAGATTATTAAGACGTTACTCCAGTATGGCTGTAACCTTCTGGTTTTCAGATGCACCTTTTACTAGAAAAGCTTAGCTAAGCAAAGCTAGCACACAGAGTCATCTCAGCCATCCTGAAGCGTGACGACAAAAGTAGCTGGCTCCAACGTTCACGCTTGAGACAAACCAGGAGACTCTGCAATCAATGCAGTTGATTTACCGCCAGTAACTGCTTTACATTGAAACGCATATCCACCTGCTGCGCTTCGCCAGCTACAGGAGGTCAGTGTACATGCTCTTCGCTGAAATTAATTAACATGAGGAGAAGAAATTTGCATCATAATTAATTAATTTTCAACACTCTACATTGCTGGGAAGTCTGAAGAGTGTGTTTATAACGAGTGGATCTCCAGGAGATAAGTATATACACAAAGGGACACCATTTGGGATTAAGGCCCCTGCCTGGCGTCACACACTGGTGCACAAAGGTGTACTTGATGTGCTGGGACAACCTTAACAGCTGCAGATTAATTCTGCTAGCCAAGAGAACACAGAAAGGCGTCTCAGGAGCCCACAACAACGTTACCAGTGATTATAAGTGTGTGTTTCTGTTCTAACACTTGCAAATAATGTTTTTAATTCTAGAAATTAGGGGGAGTTTAGTTCTGCATTTTAACATAATAAAATGCATTTTCTTGACAGTGAACTCTTCTCTGGTATTGAGAGGGATGTCAAAGGGATCTGGGAAGTGCTGGCACTCCTTACTCCGGGCATCACTGCATTACCCACTTCAGACGTTGGGGATGGTTCCTCATCAGACTTCTCTGATCAAGATCACGAAGACCACAAAGATCAGAGCTTCTTATCAGCATGACTCACCAGCACAACTGTTGTTCATTGGAAATCACATAGAGAATTCCTTGAAATCAGATGCGGTAAGAACAAAGGGCCATGTAACTCCTGGCTTTGCGAATCATGTGGGGAGCTGGAGGAGCAGGGATAAATGACTTTGAATGTTGCCTGGTTGAAAGTAAGCCATTACCCTTCCACCCTGCTGTGCCCAGGGGCTGGCATGAGCCCACACGCCCCGACCCCAAGCCAGCTGTAGCCCCTCGCTGGCCATGGCCACGAGCAGGAGGGGTGCTCTCACGGCCAGAGGAAGAACCAGGGAGTGTCAAGGGAGCTCAGTGCTGAGAGTGCTTGTTCCCAGCAACTCGTTTCCAGTTGAAGAGGAACACCTGCTTACTGTAACTTTTCACCCCACTTCCTAGCTCCTGTTATTTTGCTTCCTGACTTATTTCCCTGTATGTGCCCCGTGACCACAGTGCAGTAATGCAGTGTGCATCATCTTCTAAGAGGCACAGACTACAGTTCTGAGAGAAAGGGTTCCCATTGCAGATGTCCTGCAGGGCTTGGCGGAAGCACATAGCGGTTCCAGACATGGCTCCTGCCAGGACATGGCAGGCATTTCAGGTGGAGCCAGCACGCCCAGGGAAACCTCCCTTTCCCAGCTACGAGTACAGCAGCATCTCATGTCTGGGAAAGGTGGGAGCTGCCTCTGCAGGGCTGCCTGGCCAGATTGTTCATCTGAGCGGCCAAACCTCCCATTGAATTCAAAACGCAGCAGGGACTGTGGGCCAGGAGCCACCACCTTTCGCAGGGGCGAGAAGTGATGAAGCCAGGGTGCGCCCACATCCAGGCCACCAGCTGGGGTGCTCGCAGAGCAGCAGGTCTCAGCAGGTCACTGCACTGTGGGTTGGAGCATCCCCTCTAATGATTTCCCCCCTTCCCCTCACGTCTCCCACAGGAGAAAATCTGCCAAGAGGCCATCCAGGGAGCAACCGGCTCCTGCTTGCAGACTCCTTGCAGGAAGTCTCCAGGCCAGCTTCAGGGCTCAGGATCAGAAGGACTTTGTTCCGTTCCAGCTGGCAGCACAACCACCCTCAGCCACCCCAACACAGAACCTGCTGCTGACAACTGCTGGTAGCAGCCAAGGGTTGTACACTGGGTAATTAGGTTTAACTTGTCATTAAACCTGTCTGTGCATCAGCCCCTTTGGCAGAGGTTGTTTAAAAGCTGTACTCGTTCAAACACGAGCTCTCATCAATCACATCTCCAGGAGGCTCAGCAGGTTCTCCTGGGTCTGGGAAAAACAAAGCAGCAAGTAGCTTTGGCTAATAACAAACAACCTCTACAGGGGATTTCTGGTCACCTGAAGTTATCTGCCTGGCGTAATGCTGAATGAAATGGAAGCAGCACCCAGTTTGATAGACAATTATCAGTAACGCAAACTAATACTTTACCAGACTTTTCCCCATGGCCTTTCTCAGGTGGTCCAACTTTCTTGGTTCTTAGGAATGCACATCAGATGTCACCACACTGGAATCAATGCAGCCAGGTTTGGCTTGGATGCTGTAGCAGATACGTCTTACTGGGATGTATACTATTCACACGGTGAGCACCTGGAAGTAGAGTAGAAGCTGTCATACCTGAAGAAAGAAAATGAGCAAGACACACTCGTTTCAGATACCTTTCTTAGCAGGTCAGCCCTCTGTGTCTTAACCTCTGTTCTGCCTGCAGCTGAGCACTCCTAAGGTACGATGTCTCACAGGCATCGGGAAAGAGCAGCTGGAGAACACCAGGCTTGCTTGAACTGGCTCTGAGCATATTCATGATTCGGAAAAAAACCCAAAGGGCCAAAGTGGAAGCATTGTTCCTTTGGTACTCAATTCTTACTCAAGGATTTCAGGAGAAGTGTAGCCTGAAAGAAATTCCGTGTGCGGTCTCAAGATTTTATTGCCTAATTGTAATGCAGTAAGAATTAATTCTGTCCCACGGGACTCTGGCCCTCCCAAATGAAACACCAAGATCCTGGATCCTGATAGAATGATGCAAAGTGGCCAAATTTGGAAATGGATAGAGTTGGGACCTTCCATGGTCTTAACCACCCCTGAGGGCACATCTGAAGGTTATAATGGGTTGTGATGGAGCAACCTCTTTGAACTATTACCAGGCATTGTAATTTTGAGAATCCCTCAGGCTGCCTTAAGTTACTTACAAGATCCTACTCTCTTCTGCTGGCCCTGGAAATGAAAAGAACAGAGCAGTTCTATGCAGTCATTTCTGCTTTTCCCTCTTGGCTCGTAAGCAAGCCTTGGAGAAGGATGCCAGCATCAGCCAGATTTGCAGAGACACAGGTGCTCTGAAACTCAGCATTACGGCACCAAGGCTTTTGGTGCGTCCCCATGTTCAGAAACCATAGCCCTGAGTTAGGTGAGCAGGCACACTCTGCAACACCTGCGGAGAGCTGGGTACCTCAGCCAGTGTCCACAGGTGTCTACAGCATCAGGAGAAAGATGCAAAGGCATTCCCAGCCCTTTATTCACAGTGTCAAGTCTTTGGCAGCAAAACACTGACCCAAGCTTACCCTCAGGGAGCTTATTGGTTCAGGTAGGTGTGTAGTGTGTTTAGACACCTCACAGCTCAGCCTGAGGCTGCAGAGTGATTTTAGGACTCTGGGTTTTTAGGTGCCTGTAGCAGCAGCAGGACAGCACTTGGGTACCCACATCCCTTTGCTGCCGCAGCCCGTAGTGCCTTGGGGTATCAGGCACCCACAACTGGGTGCTAGCCACTGCTCTAATTTACAAACGGTGATCTTTTACATCAGTTACAAACCCACACGGTTTGCCCTTTCTTCGCTGGAAGGTATAATCCCATCATAACTCGCTTACGACAGAGCTGGCCACCAGACCAAGGCGTACCTCACTGGTTTCATAGAATCATCAGACTTGAAAGGTGCTGAGTATCCCCAATTCAGCAAACACTGAAGGGCACAATTTACTTGAAGCCTACAAAGGGGCCTTCAAAATTAATGGGCAATCAAACAGACCAAAAGGAGTGGAGCAAAGAAAGCACACCCCATCATAATACAAGGGAACAAAATTAATCACACCTAAAGTGACCTCGGCTGTGCCAGGCTCTGCTTAGGATAAGGTGAAAGTCCATTTCCATCCACATAGTCATAGAAACATTTAGGTTGGAAAAGACCTTTAAGATCATCAAGTCCAACTGTTAACCTAACCCTGCCATCCCACCACTAAACCATGTCCCTAAGCATCTCGTCTGCCCGGCTTTTAAATCCATTCAGGGACAGCGACTCGACCACCTCCCTGGGCAGCCCATTCCAGAGCCTGAAAACCCTTTCAGTGAAGAAGTTTTTCCTAATGTCTAACCTAAACCTGCCCTGGCGCAACCTGAGGCATTTTCCCTCTCGTCCTAAATCCAATACAGAAGTAGAGAGATGGAGCCTTACTTCTGCCTGGAAGCAGCCGTGAGGTTCACCTAAGGTCTCTCCTGTGGCAAAGCCGCCCTCCCGGCCGCAGGCTCAAAAAAAAA
>NW_009259600.1:2279638-2304261 GCF_000687185.1 Egretta garzetta
TGCTGCCCGGCCCCCCAGCCCGGCGCCCGGCCTCAGCCCTCTGCCACCCAAAAAGCTCCCAGCCTGGCAGAGCCGGGCGGCCGGCCTCAGCCCTCTGCCACCCGAAAAGCTCCCAGCCTGGCAGAGCCGGGCAGCCGGCCAGGCGGCTTGCAGGGACACGAAGCCCGACACAAGCTGCGCCCACCCCGGGAACGCGTTACTTGCGAGGACTGGACCCACAAGAGCGAAAGTGGAAACCAGAGCCAAGGAAGGAGGTGGCCTGGAGTCACCTTAATTCCCCACTTCCAAACCCCCAGGTAAATCCCCAGCAGGGTTTAGACACTGACACCCTCACGCTCCTTTCCCAGCAGTAGCAGCGCGTTTGCAGCAAGGCCCACAGCTGTGGCCCAGGCTGGAAAAGAGTGCTGCCATCTTAGTTGCTTTTTAACAAAAGTGGTTTGCTTGCACTTATGCTACCACGCACCACCTACATCAGCTTGTACCAGCTGAGGGGCATAGAATCATAGGATCATTTGGCTGGAAAAGAGGTTTAAGATCATCGAGTCCAACCGTACATGTCCACTACTAAACCATGTCCCTAAGCACCTCGTCTGCCCAGCTTTTAAATACCTCCAGGGATGGGGACTCGACCACTTCCCTGGGCAGCCCGTTCCAATGCTTAACAACCCTTTCAGTGAAGAAATTTTTCCTAATATCCATTATAAACCTGCCCTGGAGCAACTTCAGGCCATTTCCCCTCATCCTATCACCTGTTACCTGGGAGAAGAGACCAACACCGACCTCGCTACCCCCTCCTATCAGACAGCTGTAGAGAGCGAAAAGGTCTCCCCTCAGCCTCCTCTTCTCCAGGCTGAACAACCCCAGCTCCCTCAGCAGCTCCTCATCAGCCTTGTGCTCCAGACCCCTCACCAGCTTTGTCATAGGTCTTGACACATTTGAGGTGAGGTAGCAACGGGCAAAAACTGCCAATGCTGCGAGGCAGGGTGCTGCTTCGAAGGCAGGTGGTGGTACCTCTCCTCGCTTCCAGGGCTGCTGCGCTGCCGGAGGAGGGATGAGCTCAGTGGAGCAAACTTCACTTCTGCAAGCCCTTTGTAGCTGGTGGGTTGGCTTTTACTACCTAGCCAGTTAAACAAAAACTAATTTGAAGGTGGGCAAAACCTTTGTTCTTATTGCTCTCCTGCTACACCTGTGATCTTTTCATCTCTGTGATACTTCTGTAATTCTCCTAGAAAGAGGAAAAGAAGTTCATTTTCTGGAGACCACTTTTACTGGCACATATAAGTGCAGAACTAAATAAGCCCTGTACTGGGGGAAATTTGATGTCCTCTCAACAATGTATGCTTAAGGCTACTGCTGGTGATAAGGATTTTTCTTGGAAGCTTCTTTCCAGGGGTTTCCTGCATGCCAAAGTAGAGGGCAAACAGAAGTTCTTTTCCAGACAAGTTTTGCTCATAAGAGCATGAGGGTCAGCAATATTTTCATCTCCAGCATGTTCTTCCCTCCTAACATTTGTCTGTTGGATTCTGAGACCATCAGAGCCGCTACGGAACAAAAGCTCTAGCAAGATAATTTCGGGGCTGTGTTTAGCCTTCACATCAAAGCTGAGATTTCAGAACTTGCAACACTTTAGCAGCTTCTTAAAGACCTTTTCAGGCCCTTAAAGCTCGCAACATCTCTGGGAGGGGAGGTACGGATTACTATTGCTTTTGGGTTATGCTTTTCTTTATGGTACAGCTATGCAAAATTACACACAGAGAGACTCAAGGCCTCGACAAAGAGTAGAGCCACTGCTAAAAGCAGCTCAAGGAAAGCTGGTGCTACAATTTCAACTGACTCTCCAGTTTAGGCAACCTTCCACTGTTCACTTGCATGCTGCAGGCTCCTTGGTTAACACTGGCTCTGGGACCTGCCAACACAGTTAGTAAAAGATCTCACAACCCTTTTCAGGCTGCTGATTTCATACTGGTGGTAAATGAGTTTCCCTCCACAAAGCAGGATTCCTGAGTTTTTTCATCATATCAGATTTTAAAATCTCACTGCTCCCAAGCAGATTCTGTTCTTCTACGTCCATCACAGATTTTAGATCCCAAGGAGCTTTTGAAGGTAGTCAGTGGCTGTTAGTCACCAACCTTGCAGATCTGTACTTTATTCCTCCTCCTAACACAGTCCAGGAGATCTCTTACATTGGAAGGAGGCTTTGGAGGTAATCTAGTCCAACTCTCTTCTCAGAGCAGGACCAACTTCAACATTGGATCAGGTTGCTCAGGATTTTGTTCAGTCCAGTTCTGAAAACCGCTAAGGATGGAACTTACACAGGCTTCTGGGAAACATCTTTCAGTGTTAATCTATTTTGCTGTGGTTTTTTTTTCTTTTCTTTATATCCAGTCAGAATTTTTCCTTCCGCAGTTCATAACTGTCACTCTTATCCTTTGGTTGTGCATCCTTGACGAGTTCAGATCCATCTTCTCTCCAAACCCCAGGTCAGATGTCTGACCTTCCCCCTATACAGCCAAGTGTTGCAGGCAATTTGGTTCATTTACCTTCACACCACTGCTATCAGATGAAGAGCTATTAACGGCACTTAGGAGGCGGAGCACGGAGACCAAAGACAGCAACTAAAAGTCAAAGCAACGAAAAGTCAAAGACATTCGCTAATTTGGAACACCCCATTCAGATAAACGGTACCAGATTTCCATATACATAGAAAGCACAAATTCTGTTCACATCAGCTGCAACTCAGCTTATTCCTAGACCACTGTCCCTCCTCTTAGATGGATGAAGCAAGGAAACAGAAAATGTGTTCTTGCAAGACTTCATTGTGGTGCATACATACAAGGCCATTAAATGTCCACAAGGCCCCATTAATCCCAAAAGCCTGCAGCTTGCAAAATAGTATCTGTGTCCTTTAAGAGATCATGCTGCAATGATACTTCCAAATTTCCAGCGATTCACAAATGAATAGCAAAGAGAATTCACAGACTGTAAAAGCTTATAGATGTCAGCTGGGAGGAAGCAATCACTTTACCGGTGACTTCACAGGCATTTGCCAAGAGCAGGAGAATGGTGAGACTTGTGTGATGTGAATCACAGGGTCCTTTACAGGATCTGGAGGAGAGCATCCTCCCTCCTTTCACCAAGCTCAATGGTTCTTTCTTTTTAGTAGAGGTAACTGGTTTCAGCCTTGACTTCAGCATCTCATCCCCACCCATCCTGCTCACTTAGCAGGACCTGGCCTTCCTTAGCTTCTCTACCTGACTCTATACCCCATCTTAGCCTTTGCCTGCCCTGTCTCAGCCCTCCCTCCTACCTGTCCACCTCCTTGCTCCCCTAGGTCCCCTCCACTTCCTTGTCTCTCTTTGTGGCCATCCTGATCTCACCAGTTTCCTTATCCCATACCACCCTGGGAGTAGTTTTACTGCTCTGACCTGGTTCTTTTCCATCCTTGGCATGGATTGGATGTTGGTAGGCTGATCTAGCACACAGATGAGACAGTTCCTTGCTGTCAGCTGCTGCATTTGTACCCTGCCCAGCAGAGAGCAACTGGAAGCAGGAATTACAGGAAGAATCCCTTGAAACCACTCAGGTCAGACTGCATTTAGTCACTCTGGAATGTGGTGTATTCAGGGCCTGATCACAGGTAAAAGCTATGAGGGAATGAAGCTTGCTCAAACTGATAAAACCTAGCAGTTCACAGTCTTGTACAAGCCTGATGTGGAAGAAATCAGGAGATGTTTTAGCTGGTCAAAAGAAAGAAGTCGTTACCATACATATTCCTACTGCCTGTTTCCTGCAAATATTTATAAACTGGTGCAGATTCTAAGGGGAACAGTGAAAAACATGCTAATGCAGAAGCCATGCCTTTTCCTCCCATTTCTTCCCACCTCTATTTTAAGACCTAATCCAAAATATGAAGGCAAGAAGGCATTTCAGCAGAAGGGTTTCCAGTTCTGGAATAAGGACAAAACAAACTGTTTTCTCCTACCCACAGTCTTAGGAACAGATCAGCCATTTTTGCTGAAGTTTTTGACCCAACACAAACATAAATCAGCCTGGCAGCAGAAAATGGATGGGGGGGAAATTTAGTCCAAACAGGAAAAGTTTCAAAGGAACAAACAAATGAGAAAAGTGCTGTATAGCAGGAGATGCTGGCCAACTCTAGTGTTAGGAAGTACTGCTAACCCCTACCACGTCTGTAGCACATATATCAAATATGTCATTAGTATGAGCAACCCACAAAGGTTCATCTACTTAACTCAATGATTTGGGCGTCTAATCCAGATCCCAAGTCTGCAAGATTTTGGATAAGCCTTGACTCCCGCACAGAGCTCTGTTGACTCAAGGAGGCTGTGGAGACCCATGTGTCCAAACCAGCCACAGGACAGGACAAACACCCCATCAAAGGCAACACCTTCCGGCTGGAGGGAGGGAATGTCAGGCTGCACTTCTGTTGTTGAGCAAACTCCATCCCTCAGAAGGAACCTTGAAAAGTGGAGGGTCACAAGGGACTTCACTGTTACATGACATTTCTCACACTCTAGAAAACCAAAGCCTTGGCCAAGGCAGTCATAATGAAGAGTGGGAAAAGGTCTTTGGCTAGTGGACAGAAAATACCCAAAAAGCTAGCTTGCAGGGGCACAGGCTTTTGTCTCCGTGGCTGACATTTTGCCTATTTGGAAGGAAATGAATTAGAGGAGAATGAAGAGCATATGTTGTCAAGTGGGTGTAAATCAAACTAAGCAAACAAAGGAGCACAGGGAGAACTCAGGCTGACATCAAGGCTGAGAGAGAAGAGGAGAAGAGGCTGGAAGTAGCAACAACTGCAGATGCTTTTAGACAGACATATTTCCTTCAAATCAGCTTAGATTCCCACACGTTGATGAGAAGATGAGTGAAAGGCAGCAGCAACCAATGTACCTCACCAGGGAAGTTTCTAGTAGAATACCCGCAAGTTGGTTGCAGTGTTCAGTGTTATTTGTCTGGGTCCTGACTCATGGGGCTTGTGCAAACACGTATTGCCCCTCAAGAGCAGAACGCTGTGTCACCCATTATAAGCCCTGTAAGCACCTATGTCTACAAAAGCAGTCTTGCTTTTGTACTAAGTAATAGCACATAAGGCCTTGTTAAAAACAGATTTAAATTCAGCTTATTCTTCAGTTACTCTACAAAGCCAAAAGTGGTTTTCCTCATCGTTCTTTATAGCCTTCCCAGATCTTCTAGCCACAAACACATCATTCATTTAAGCCATGCATAAACAACCATGAATTACGTCAACTTTTCATTCAATGGAAAGGACATGAAAGAACTACTTTCCTTCTGTGTGTTACTTGCCTGCAAGGGCTGGAGTCCCTCTTTGCAAATTCCTGGTGGTAACCCCAAGGAGTCATCAAAGCTTGTTTCATATTTGGCATTTTAAGAAATTACTGCGAGTTTATTCCATTACAAAATCATTCAGTCACCATTTGGCACCTTTTTTTGCACCAGCTGACGAGTCAAAGAACTTCATGATCTCTGGAAAAGGCAGACCCTTAACCGGACTTGATGTCAACCTCTTGTCAGAGTGCAAGCTGTATCTACTGCACTTGTCATACAAATTTGTAAGGCACCCAAAGCTTGCTATATGGCTCCTTGTCTGACAATAAGTGAATGGAGTTATAATTCAGGTTGCTATTTTGCAAGTGAATAATGGTACAGGGTCACCATTTCAATCACAAAGAAACCTGAGCCAAAATGGATAAAAGCTGAACCAACAAAAACAGTCATATGAAACCAGTTAAAAAAAAAAAAACAAACCTTGCTGCAATATACAGAAATAAATAAAACACCACCCCTTCTGCTTTTTAAAACCAGGGTTGGTCTCAGCCGAGAACATGCAGTACGCTTGTCTCTTTGGCAGTATGCCCTATGCCAGAAGTAACAGAACTTCTCCAAAATCCCCTCCTCCCAGCTAGGAGCTGGCAAGGAACACGATATTGATTGCTGAATCTGAGGGCTGGCTGACAACCCTCCCTGCCCAGCGTGATTCAGAGCCCTGCAGTAGCCATTCTCAGATGAGCAGACTGTTCCCTAAGAGCACGTGTCTTTGTGATCTCTTCTCCTGGCAGGGTGAGTGCTCCTCTCTGGGCCCGCTGGTGCAAAGCAGCTCAGATCGGTGTCGTTCAACAGAGCGCCCTACGACACCTCTCGGCTCAGATGGAGCATACCCTGACTTGATACCTCTCAGCATCTCACACCTCTCACGGCAGCAGGACGTTCAGCTGGCACTGCACTCGCCGCTTGCTGCCTCAGGCGTACCTCTACGCTGTGTACATTTTTGCTGATTCTGTAGCACTAAGAAGTGCTGGCAATCACTGCTTAGCATTTGTTGAAAAAATATGCTGCTTGCCATTGTGCTTACACCTGTGGTTGCTGCTGCTCTTGTTTTTCATGCTGCAATGAAGAAGCCACCATTTGAGACCCATTGCTAGGCAGACCTGCCTTATTCTTCGGGGTGGATCCATAAGAACCACCACTCGGTGGATGAACACCTTCATCCTTCAAAACCCAGAAGAGCCAGCCAAGTACATTAATCAACATCATCTGTTTCGAGCATTGCACTAGTCCATAGGCATTGCCTCTGCCTTTCTGCAGAGCAAGTCTCGGGTCTAGGGGGCTAGGACTGATTGGTGGGACCATGCAACATAAACTACATTGGGCTCTACAGCTGGCATCACTGGCAGTGACTCCAGAAGCCACATCTGAGACCATCTGCTAGGACCTGATACTTGTCTTTCAGCACCAGCTACCTTCCCCATCCTTTAGGGTTTCACAGTTGTTAAGAGAAGGGGCAACATGACTTTGTAGAGACTTGAAATCCTCAATATACCTCATCAGTTAACAGCCAGATTAGGGTAAATTCTCCACAGGGACTTTTCCTTGTAGACATTTCTCACCTATGGGTGAAGAAATCCACAAGTCCACGTGCTGCAGCCTGTATGAAAACACTGATTATTATGCTATGATTATGTGAGCAGGATGGGCTAGCCTCATTTTGCCGACTGTTGTAGACTACTGTGGGAGAACCACAGATGGCATAATAAATTAGTCTGTATTCATGCTTCCTCTATTTTCCACAACCTATTCTTCCAGCGAGAAATGTAATTTTCCAGGATACATCAATCGGAATCAGATTTTCAATCTGCATCATGGGTAATGCCGCCTGCGACCTGTTATTTGGGTAGTATTGTCTTACCCAAACACCCAAGAAGCACACGCATGCTTCCATCGTGCCCAGAAGTTGTGAAGGGTTAACGAGGGGTGTACATTTAGCTGGCCAGGAGGATGCTGGAGGAGCCTTCCACTGAGCACCACCGTGCAGCTGCCACTGCCAGAGATCTGGGGCAGCTTGGAGTAGCAGGGCACGGAAAGGGAACCGTGCTGAAGCTGCGACTGGCAGTGCCTGTGCTGGTACAGGCCGCTGCAGGCTTCTTAACCTTGAAGGAACATTACTTAGTGTGAGAGCCCATCTGCCAGAACCTCCTCTCAGAACAAGGATCTAAGCCTGGATCACCTTCACACATACAGCAGTTATGTGTCTGGGAACTCATCTCCTTTGGTCTCCCGAGAGCTCCATGGTGGTCCAGCACCAGCTTTTGTTTTATTTATTTAAAAACTGCCAAAATAAAACCACCCTGGAGGCCAAACAATAAAAGGGCTTCTCTGCCAGACCTGCATTCTGCCAGCCATGCAGCTGTATCGTGTGGAGCGGTGCACGACGTGACAGCAGTAGGATTGTCTGAGGGCAGGATCAGGAGGTAAGGGCTGCTGAGATACCCCTGAGGGACTGCCGTAGGCAGAGAAGATGAAAAGATAGCATGGTGTGGGATCCTGGAGCAAACTTCCTTCTCTGAAATGCCCAGGATTCCTCAATGGCACTGCCTGTTGGTTTGCTCCAAACCAGGGCAGGCTCGTGTATGTTCAGTGGAGACGACAAGGGTCCCAGAAACCAATGGAGATGGGACCAAACTGGCATCTACTTGTTCATGCAGGTGCAGGAAACCCCACATACGAGACCAGCACCGGTAGAGAGCAGAGAAGGCCGGCATGCTTCCTACAGACAGGGACAGGAGCACAACTTACAGGAACTTATGGCCATCACAGATCTAAGTATGATCACTTCTCAGGTAATTGTTAATGACAATAACCATTATTATACAGATTGGCTAGAATCTCTTTCTTGAGTCACAAAGCTGCAGGCAAACCTTGCCCTTGCTAATTAAAATAAGCTGCGGGCGCTGTAAGATATCAGCCAGCCTTTGTCTGACAACCAGCGGGCACCACAGCAGCGCAGCACCTGGATAAGCGTGGCCACCACCAGCGTGAAGAACAGGCTCCTTAACAGCCAGCCTACAGTGGTCAAGAATTAAACTCTACCTATTAGCATATTTCTGTTACCAAGAACACAGTTTGCATGCCAAAACGACGTGTATAATTGATGGCTTTCTCAATCATTCTCTCACTTTGGTTTTCATTATTTTCTGGTATCATTCAGCATTTAGAGTCAAAAGAAAACTCAAAAAAACCTCTGAAATACATGTGGGTGGTGGAGAAAGGTCGGTGCACATGGCTTTCAGTTCCCAAACTGCAACAAAATGCAAGGGAAATGTTTGATGATGGGTTAGGATGGACTGTGAACTCAGTGACAGTCTAGGGAAAGGGAGAACATGAACTGTTATGGAGAAAAAAAACAATTCAAACTGTTTTCTGCAAGTTGGTTGGGCTTTTAGCCACCGCTACCACAACATGTACCAAATACCCAGCGGTTGTACATCACGTGGCACAGTGCAGGATTATCACAATGGAGCCCTATTCCTGTTCAAGGTCTTTCAAATTCTGTAAGTTTGCTGTATTTCTGAAAATTATTCACTCTCCTCTTTTCCTGGGCCTTTCAAAGTACTTCATTTAAAAGCTGTAAACTGATTTCAAACTTTTGCATTCTCAAAGAAGGAAAATATAGTCATAATAAAAATACAGAGTGAAAATGTTGCAGTACTCCAGTTTTTGGCAAAAAGTACCTTTAAATGTAGTTATCTAGAAATTAGATAAGCCTGTACTCTGTATGTCTGAGAAATTAAGTTTGTTTTATTTTCTCAAGTAAAGGCAATAGGTGAATTTCAGAATATTTTGACACATTATCAACCTGTGATCTCAGAATTTGGGACCTCAGTGGCTACCGCTCCGAGTTTGATTAAACTGTAAATTCAAGGGAACAAACGCCTACCTTGGTATAAAGCCACAGTTATACAGATACATAACTTTTCACTGTAAAAACAAAAATCCAGCCAGACTCTTGCTAACAGCATATACATATATATAGAATTGCCTAATCTCAAAAAACTTGGCTGGAGACTTGCCAGCTTTACAAGCAATAAATCATTATGATCAAATGCAAACTATAAAACAAAGCAGACATACGGAATGTGCATAAAAACAATCTTACTAATTATGATATCAAAGGAACAGAAGACTGGAAAGCAAAGTCAGTTTTAAAAATCTGTATTACAATTTTAGTAAGTATGATTAACTTAGTAATAACTGTAACTTTGTATAAACACCAGGAATCACATTTACCCAGAAACCTCGTCAGAAATACACAGAACTTGGCAAAAAGAACAAAAGGTAACTGCACATCAGCTGTTTGCTATACCTACGAGGAGGGGGATGCAAGTGGTAGGGGAAGATACTTAAGCTTTACTCGGTGGAGGAAGTTGGACTGGTTGCATTCTGGAAAATGAAAGAAACATTTTCTTTCACCCTTTCAAGGAAAGGATCAGCTAGCGTCTGATGTTGCCCGGAGAAATGTTTCCATTGCATCAGCTGTGACATGGACAGTGGTTTCTTTGAATTAGGCTTCCCCTGGTTTTGTCCAAGGTGGCAACTCCTAGACACAGAAGGCTTTTCTGAAGAAGGACCTGAAAAAAAAAAAAATGCAGTAGACTAATCAGAGAAAACGAAGACAGAAAATTTCAGTTGGAATTAATAAGCCAGTTGGTGATAACAAATGAGAGAAAATAGAACAGCATATATAACCCTTCTATGTCAATGAAAACCAAACATGCATTCACAGTAGGAAGGGAAAGGCTGTTTCTTGCTCATTGATTGAATTTATCAAAATCACCATATGCTTGCATAAAGATAAATCCTTTTATGAATGGATGGGAAAGGAAGTATCCGACAATTTCCTTTCTTCTTCCTAATTCTGTGACATTTGGGCTGCTTTCATTCTTCAAGTAAATCTGAATCTAGAAGCATGTTGCAGCAAAATTCATGCTAGCTTCTATTTCCTCCCAGAGGAGTCATTCCAACCAGCTAAGAATAGTTTGAACAGCTATTTCATTGACTCAGCACACTAGAGCTGGATCTCTGGTGCACTCCGTGCATCCAGATTATGGCAAGTTGTTCAAGATACACGGTACTGTATACTGTACATCACAGTAAGGAAAAGACTATTCCCTGTGAAGCACAAGGAGAGGAATTCACTTTGGACAAAGGATTCTAAAGCCCCAAACAGTACCAGGTCATTGCAGGGTTATGTCACACATTGCTGGCTTCATGATTCATCCGATGCATGTGACAAATGAAGAAATCAGTTTGCTGATTTTAACCAGTAACTGCTGTTATTGGTTTAAAACTTGTTGTCAAATATTTTCATAGTGTGCTCCTTAGGAAAGACCAGTGATATGAGCAGCATGGATGACTCAGAGTATTCTGAGTTTTTAAAACTTTTGGGGAGCCCATAAAGACTCATATAGGCAAGACTTCCCTTTTGACTGTCACATGACACCCATCTGCACCAGACTTAAAACAGACTTTACCAGCCAGAAGGAAATTTAGAAGAGATGCACTTCTCAAGTCCTTATAGATTCTGCATTCCTAACTCCATAAATTAAACTACAGTCAGGTAAAACAATAGGCTTAAAGCTTCGTAGCTGATCTGAAAGCCAGTACAATAGCAAGTAACCCATCTGCATGATCCATACACAGTTAACTGCTTCAAGACTCCTATGGTTTCCTGAAGATGGCCCCAGTAAGAATGGACAACAGGAGCTTGGTGAAGAATATCCAGTCTCATTGGTATATCTAATGAAGATCATCATGAAAAGCTCATACATGGTGTAGCCTTTATGACATTGTTTGGCTCCTCTTTAGTTCATCTTTTGAGTCATACTTGCTAGAAATAGAGGAGACAAATAGTGAAAGTTCTTGGCCCTTCCTGTGTGCCAGCATCTATCCCCAGTAACCTGGAATCTGGTTCTCCAATGAAATAATTTGACAGCTTTTTGTTCTTAGGAAAGGCAAATAGACCAACGAGTGGTAGCCGCATTCTGGGTTGATCAAACTCAAGGCCATAACTGAGAACAATTTGACAGGGGAACTGATGAGTCAGTTTGTCCTCTGTTCTTTAAGAAATCAAACCTCCCCCTCACTCTGTCATGTCCACCCCTTAAGTCTAAGAATGACCTTCACGTTCTTCCTTGATTTACTGCCAAAAGGGTTCTGTTCACTGGGACCAAGATATAATTACCCTTGAGGAAGTCCAGGTTACCTTCATTGCCCTGAGATCCAAGAGACCAATGCTCTGGTTGAATTGATGGAACCAGTATGTGCTCAAACATAAGATAAGCACTCAAGAGTGTTAAGACAATTGCAAAATGCTAAATAAAAACATATGCAACGGTGTTCATCACAGTAATATTATAAAAATTCTCTGGATTTCTGCAGTCCAGGAGCTCTACCTGCCTCACTGCGCATGAGTGAGAAAATCTGGCTAACATTTAACACTAAAGGTGCCTTTTCCACACAGATCTTGTAATAGTACCTAAGTGGAGTCTGGTGTATTTTAGAACATCACTTACTCAAGCAAAAACAGCAGGTCTAATTTTTCAATCATTAAAGAAAGATACAAAGACAATGTAATCAATATGTGGAGCAAAAATAAAAGAGAAGGTCAAATTCTTCTGGCTACAGAAGCACCGTGCTTTCACTAACCGAGTGAAAGTGCTTCAGTCCCCATTTTGGGTAGAATGAGATGAGAAAATAACACAACTCTACCCTGGTATCTGGAGACATGGAAACCATCAAGCAGAATAGTCTCACTGGGTCTGTATTACTTAATTTCTTGCTCATGTCTGTTGAGAACACGCACTCTTGCAGCCATTTCTTTGGCCTTTTTTATTGTAGTATCTGTATGCATTTAGAAGATATCAGTATTGGTAACTCATTATCACATCTGTGAATGCTGTATCCAGATATTTCATGCCCAAAGGAAAGAAACTACCATGGCAATAGACACTTTCTCCCTTAAGAAAATAGATGAGTTACTAGATGAGTGTTGTGGTTTAACCCCAGCCGGCAACTAAGCCCCACATGGCCGCTTGCTTACCCCCCCACTGTGGGATGGGGGAGTAAAAGTGAGAAAACTTGTGGGTTGAGATAAAGACAGTTCAATAGGTAAAGCAAAAGCCGCACATGCAAGCAAAGCAAAACAAGGAATTCATTCACTTCTGCTCCTAACTTAAACCTATATACCTGTATGCAGCAAGGTATTAAAACAACTTTTGATATGCCAAAAGGGCAAGAGAGACAGGTTCCTGTGGAAAGGGTAGGTACAAATATTTGCAACTTGGGCTTACAACTGCAAGGGGATCTTCCAGCATTTCTCAAAAACCTATTTTACTTATCCTGCATCAGGTATAGCTAGTAACTGTGAAATGAAGGGTTCAGTTCAGAGATCTGTCGTATTATTATCACAGTCTTCATCTGGTGGTAGCTGGTATATCTGTCCTCGGATAAACAGCTAACTAAACAACTAACCCTTACCAGCTACTCATTACTCTCCTTGAATATTTAGAAACAAAACACCATATCATGTCGTTTGATTGTAACGAATCACTAGTTGAGCTGGCCATAGCTATTTCAAGGAATTAAGAGGCATGATACTCAAATTGGTTGTTACTGCAAGGAATGAGTCTTTCCTCCTCTTCATCTTGTGAGGGGCTCCAATGGATTAGAAAAATCAGTCAGTATCTGGAAGATCCCATAATGAATCTCATTACTTCAATCCTATTTTGCTGAGCATCAGAGATTTCTCCCGTGACAGACCATACAGTCAGAATGGATGTACCTCCTCTCAGCCACAGCCAGAGATAATGAAAAAGAAACTCACTTTGATGGTCTTTCTTTCCCATACAGTCACACTCAAGCAAGTCATGGGTAACACAACTGGAATCTTCATGAAGTGTAAAGAGATTTCTAAGCTCCTCAATGGAAAAATGGATGTGTTCAGATGTCTTGGAAAGGTCTACAACTGCCCCAGAAAGGTCTTGTTTGCTGATCTGTCTTTGGTAAATCTTTTCTTCTATTGAGCCTGTAGTGGAAAAAAAAAAAAAAAAAAAAAAAAAAAGATACACCAGGATAATTTTTGACCAGTACTTGTCAAGAAGAAAAGTCAAATCCATTTTTTGATAACAATATTCATAGGAAATGGTAAACCACTATTTTCAGTTATTCAAGCAATAGCAAAGCAAAGCAAAGGCAAATGAATCAATGTCATGTCCCTACTTTAACTGAATTCAGAACAAATAATAACAAGTCTTTTTAAAGAAGGAATGATTTCCAAAAACACTCCCTCCCTTTTTTTTTATGGCCAAAATTTCAATAGCTGTCTCACTCTAGGGTATGTTTGAGCACCATCTCTGACCTGTGGTTAGCAGTCTGTAGATATATACAGTGTGTTTCTGACCATCTCTCCACACTCTAGACATTGCCTGAAGAAAGCAAAAAGATGAAGAGCATTAACAGCCTACTATACAATGGTATTTCAACCAAAACTTGTAGCCTCCACTGATCAAAGTACCAGTTCTGCTAGCTCATTCAAAAAGATGTTGTTCAAAGAAAGCATTCCTCAATAATTGTCTTTGGCTGTTTTTATGAAAATCTTCTGGTAATAGCTGTAGACAATTTTGAAAATATAATTTACTTTCTGCCATTTATGCTCCCCTTTCTTTCTGTGTACTATAGTAGGAAAGTAGGAGGTTCACCTCTTTCCTGCCAGAAATCCCCTCTTCATATTAATTTTCCAAGAGTTGGCAACTGTTCCATATTTTAGGAATACTCATCATTCCCCCCCATTTCCAAAATTGCTTTTTGCCACAATACATCTTTAAAAATTATTTTTCCATTTCTTTTAAAACTGTAAAATCAGTGTTTCACACCCCCTTTAATTCTTAAACAAAGAAAATGTAACTTAGTAATGCTATATGATTTTTTTTCCAAAGTGTAAGGGTTACACCTACATACTGGGTACAAGTACGCACAACATGGTCTGTGGTCTTTGGCAACCTGTAGCAATTTTGACTGATTTAGCAGACTGTGTTTCAAGAAACAAGACAAGTGACCACATGAGGGTACTAATTCACACCTGGGACAGAAGCAGGGCCAAGAATCAGAGCTTATTTCAGGTATTAAGCACACAGCATTACTCTACAATAAAAAGTTTCTTACTGTGTTTATAAAAAGATTTTTTAAAATTGTTATCGTTAAGGACTACTTTAACGGAACACTCTTGCACCAACTAAATAATCCCTTGAGTCCAACAGTGCCTTTACAAGAATAGCATGGCACTGGCTTTGTTTTCTTTCTTTTGACATCATTACCACGTGATTCTCTCTTTCTTTTAATTCTGGTCAGCACCTCTCCCTTCTTCTTAGGTATTGCAAATCCACGGCAACATTTGCTATGCAATCTAATCATGTTTTTCTTTTCTTTTTAGAAATACAGCAACTTTCCAGTTAAAAAAAGAGGTCAGGAGACAACGGGGACACATGCCTCACTTCTCCAAAGAAAACAAAATTTAATCTTTTCATTTCTTACTGCAAGGGGGCTTCTAATGATCCCAGTATAAGTAATATCACAGAGAATTATTTCTTATTTTCTTCTCAGAAAGAGATTTTCTCCAGTATTGTCCTTGTCCAGATGCAATGTGAGAATTGGGTAGCAACAAAACATGTAAAGCCAGGCATTTCAAAATCAACCAAGAAATCATTTGATGCCCCTCCCAACCCCCGTGTACACAGTTGTTATCAGACCTGAATATCCGTAGCTGGATTCCAGTCAATATCATACAGGATCAAATGAGATGCTCCAACCAGATTCAGTCCTACTCCGCCAGCCTTTGAACTCAGCAAAAAGATAAAAGCTGGACTGAATTTACTATTAAAAGTATCAACAATCTGTTGTCTCTGGGAGACAGGAGTATGTCCATCAAGCCGAGTATAAGAGTATCCATAATGTTTGCATGTCTCTTGTAATACATTTAATGTCTGCGTGTAATTGGATACCAGTACGACTCTGCAAACAGCAAAACAAAGTTATCTTATCATCTTAGACCTTGGTAAAGTTAAAGTCCAATAACAAATTACTGAAGACACATAAGAAAATAAAATCACAAGTTAAGCAAAAATTACACATCAACTGGAGGCTGGTCATATTTCCTGAGAAATAAAATGTTTCCTATTAATCTGAAGTACATAGATTTGGATGCATTATACCTACTGTCAAGCATTCAAATGTTAAATAATGCATGTTTTCCTTGCTTAATGTACAGATTGCAGAGATCCAGAACCAACCACAGAGATAAGATTTAAAAAAACCCCAAACTCCATTTATATAAAATAGCTGTTGTTAAAGCAGCATTTGCAGAGGGTGTTGTAGCAGCTAATAAATAGTATATATATGACTCTACTTACTGAAAAAGCTACTGTCAACTTCTATAGACAACCTTGGAAAATTCTAATAAACAAAATCATGAAAGTCAAATAGAAAAGCGATGGCTCTTTCCTACATTTTATGATTGAAAAGAACAGGGGTGAAGGACTGTAAAAGATGCCATAAACAATATAGCTGAATTTTTGTTGTTGTTGGTTTTTTAAAAGCAAAATCAGTCTCCTGATCGCTTACACTAATGACCAATACTATGTCAGTGGTTTTTTCTCTGAAATTTTGACTAAATAAGTTTCAGAGTCCTGCAAATCTAGAATTTCTATCCTCCCAGATATTGAGGATGATTCTACTGAGGGGACAAAGAAAGGTCTTTTGAATTTAAACTATAAATAAAATAATAAGCACAATTAGTGCATTTTCTGCCAGATCTTATTTGGAGGACTATTACAATCCAAACTAAATGTACAAAATTCCATCAAAGGTGCTCCATTTTTACAAATAATTTTTGATTAAAAGCAAGTACTGAAGAACTAGACAAATAATTTCAGGGAAAATCTGGTAAATTAACATTTTTAAATTGTTTTAAGGTATTTTTATTATTACAGTTGACTCTACAATTGAACTACATCCAAGACTTCTTTGTAAAGACTTTGCAAGATTGATTTTTTTTGTCAATCAACCCCAAATTCACACCTTTGGTTTTAATCAAAAATGGAATATAAGCTTTATAAGAGGACTGGAATTGAGTCTGTATATACCAAAAACTATTTAGTACTAATGTGAGCAGAGAAACAAAAGAAAAAGAAACATGATCAGCACTGAATTAAAGCAACAAAACTTATTAAAGTGTAAAATAATGCCTCTACCCCAGCTGTAACTCAGTAGGTCCTATAGCACTGATATAGGGAAAGCTGCTTTTTCCTGATATCCCTGTTTCTTTTGACCTTACAAGAAATAAAGTCAGTACATTTAGATAATTAGCTGTCACTTGTTTCAACGGATGTTAGGCATGTAAATTCCAATGATAGGCTCAGCTTTCTGATTTATAAAGAGAGAGCATCAGGAACAAATAAATTCCATTACATCAGTGCCAAGAGGTCTGCTGTTACTTCCCGCTACTGAATTACAGCATGTCCTATTTAAGCATCAATTTAAATACAAGTTAAAAGCAGAATATTTTTGGAATAGCTGGCTTTAAGGCATGAGTACATAAAAAAGTTACCATGGGATACAAGGTCATGTGGGACTTCCATGAAACAGCAATTCTACAGTAAATAACCATGTGCATCCTATTACCCCATGATAACCAGAGGTTTTGCTACATGTCAGTGGCATTTACCAGAGGGGAAATAAGCAGCTGCTGTGTAGGTTCACCTGTTGAGTCTGGTTGCCCTGAGCAGAGAAGGCAGCAAGCACTAAGCAGTTAAATGTGATTAAAGAGGAAAGAATTTATAATCTAGTAATTAAAAACATTTTAGTGCAATTGAAAATATTCAATACATGAATACATCTCCTTAAGGAGATACAAAGCACTGGAAAGTCTTAGCAAGTTAAGATAATATGCAATAGTACAGGGGCTGTAGCAAACTTAGTTGCTGGAACTCAGTATGAAAAATATAAGGATTTTTATCTGGAAAAATTTTGAAGAGCAACTTTGAAAATTATGACAGCTGCAAATCCTAGTTTAGTGATTTAAGAAGGAAGAGCCTGGAGCACAATGCATAAATATGCTTGGTAGCTCTGCAAACAGTTGCAACGCCTTTATTTTGAATATTACATCCCCATGCATTTGAAAAGCAAAACAATACCCTATTACCTCCCTTTTACCTTTCTTTCACACTTGCCTTTCAGAAGAGTTAAGCTCACGGATTGCTGCTAGCAACTTCACCAACACCTGCAATTTTCCTGAATCCATTTCAGAGAAAGTATCTGAAGTATAATCTTGTGGAAAAACATCTATTAGACCTTCGTAGAGACTGGTGGACTCATCACGTTCATCAGACATAGGATCACATCTTTTTTCCTATTGAAAACAAAAGGATTGAAGCTCCATATCCCCTCTGATATGTTCTGGGTCTTTTAAAGTTCGTTGTATTTTTCTTACAAAGACAAGAAGCGGCATCAAAAGCTACCACAAAGTAGTGTATCATGTGAGCACAACAACCTCCCAGCCCTGGACTGAACGCACATTTTTAAAATACAGACAGTGTTTACTTTAGTTTATAGCCTCTAATCTAAGATGTTGTTTGAAACCGAGTAGAAAGTTGAAATACTTAAAACTGAAATTGTGTTTTACCTCTACTTCTCTACTGAAACAACCACACAGATGTACACCCACAGAAAGCCTTATCTAAAACTTGGGGGAAAAAAAATCAATACCCTGTTTATTCTTTCTAAATTCCATAATAGCTTATAACAGAACTTCCCAGTCATTGACTTTTTTTAGGAAGATGCTGTCATTAAGATTCAGTTATGCAACTGGAAATGAAGAAAAGCTAATAAGTAAAAACAATAAAATAGAAGAAACACAGGTAATATTATTCTGTAATTTGAAAACCAATGTTTCACAGAGAGGAAAAAGCCAAACTACACAAATACCAAAACCACAATGGTAATAAATGACTTGCACATTTAGTCCTTTCCATCCCTATAGTTTCTAAAGGGTTACACTTTCACATACAAAAAAATTCTAATGCTTATACTATGAAGTAAAGGCAATGCACTTTACTTGGCAGTGCTGAAAGTTACAGGGAGGCCTGTGCTGTGGATATTTTCACAAGTCAAGAAGAACGTCTTTTAAGAAAGATTTACATTTTCACTCACTTTACTTCGACTTTGACTAGTGACCACAGAGGTTAATATTACCAACTTCTAACTATCACATTATTTACCTATGGCAATGAGAATATTTCTGTAGAAATAACAAGGTGTACAGTGTGATAGGATGCCAGGAGAAGTGGAAATGGAGACACCTAGTACCACTGACATCTTGAGCCTGCAGCACTGTGTCGTTGAGCTTGAGAGGGTGAAATTGTCATGCGGACAGGGAGGTTTCAGAGGAACCAGCAGACAGAGTGCACAGAATAATCTCTAGCTAACAGTGCTCTTTGTAAAATTCACATTTATATGTATTTTTGCAAGTATTCAGAGACAAGATAAAGAGGGAAAATACATGAAGAACAAGAAAATACCATAAGGCAATAGGAAACTGGTGAGATACATTTCCTGAGTACATTCAGATTTCCTAACATTTATGTTTGTGAAAGCAGATCTCCTAAAGCAAGTTGTATGTGAGAAGAGAGTATGGAAAGGACTTTACTTAAGTAACTCGCACAGTTTTAGTGACCTTCGCCTGCTGAAATGACTAATTGCAGGCACCCACCCCCATACAAATAGGTACCTTTATAGCTTTAAACAGAAGACATGGATGATTGCAAAGTTTTTTCAAAGCTCCTATACATATTAGGTGAGGACTGTTTTCTAGCCTGCCTTGTAGACAGGACCTAATAACTCGAGAATTAAGCAGTTTTCGATACAATTCAAGCTGCAGTGATGTTGGTCGGCAGAAGATTATGCTCTCCTTTTTGGGGGGCAGAAATTTGTTTATAACCTCCTGTGTTCTCCTAAGAATAAAGAGCCCAGTAAGGCGTGTCAGTTCTGCTGCTCTTTTTTCTCCAAATTCCTTTTCCTCCTAAAAGAACAAAGCACAAAATTAATTATAATCTTGCATTTAATCGCAATAATTTTCTGTAAGATTTTAGGTAGTTACAAGAATATTTTAAATCTATGATACCACACTCTGACATGTGACTGTAATGATCAATTCTTCTCCAATTAGTACCACTGCATTAGCTTAGTTCTAGGTCTGGTTCCTAAAGTCTTACACAAAGGAAGATAATGTCCCAGAAGATACCCAAGGCTTGAATTATATTCTAGAATTTCTTGATTGAGGCAATAAAATCATGCAGATTTTACAGTATTGTGGAGAAGCTAAGAATGAATAAAGTATCATCATATGGTAATTTGCATGGCATTTTTGGGAATGCAAGGTGTCAGAAGAGCAATTTTTGCCTGATAATTAACAGGCAGCTGAAATGCCATGATCTCCACATGCATGTATTCCTCCAGCTCCCTTTGGAGAACAACTGATTTTGTTTCAAATAGGAAGGTGAAAAGCTTTTGTTACTATTAGTCCTGAACTTCATTTTATTCCATAGAAAGCAAATTTCACAGTGCTGTCTATGAATTTTCTTCTGTAACTGCATTTTTTAAAATATACCTTTGTTGCTGAAGGTTCTCTAGATCTGACGATTGGTTCCTCATATATCCTTCTATATGTAGATAAAGAACCAAGTATTCCTGGATTCACAAATTCTATTAATGCATAAAATTCTTGCAAGTCATTTTGGATTGGAGTACCTGGAAAGAGAAAAAAAATTCCTTCATTTGGTAACTTTTTCCTGAAAATGACAGAAGTACAATCACTGAATGCAGGGTTTAATGTTGAGAACACATCCTAAAAACAGAAGTTTTGTTTCAGTGTACATTACTCAGAGTACTGAGTTAATCTAGAACTTTATAATGATTAATGAACTACTGTTCTCCTAACTAAACAGACCGCACATCTCATAGTTTTGACAAAGGAATTAAAAAAGTCAGGTTCTAAATCAATTTTATTAAATTGGACAAAGGAAAGGCAACAACCTTTCCTTTAAAAAGGAAAACAATGAGTGTATGTAAACAGAGTCCTGATTCCCTTACAGAAGTTCCCAGGCTCCTTGCCTGTTCCTGATATTAGACAAATCTTGCATTTATTTTAAAAAAATTGGAAATAATCTGTTTTTAGAAGACCTCAGACTTGTGCATTTAATACCCATTGTCAAAATTTATACTGTGCTCCTGCCATATTTACAACAGCTTTTTCCTTTACCCCAACCTAATTAGCATAGCTAAATATGAAAAGATACTAACCAGTAAGGATAATTCTCCTCTCACAAGACAGACTAGCGAGGGCTGTAGTTGTCTTAATAGAGCTATTTTTCAGACGATGTCCTTCATCACAGATTAGGAGGTGAAATTCCATAGCCTGAATTTGATCCAAAGATCGCAGTAGCATCTCATAACTGATTATCAAAACTGAATAAAGTGGACAACCAATGAATTCTTCTACTTTGTGGTCCTGCAGGTATAAAGGAAAATATATCATACAACTATTTCTTTTGAGATCACTCATCATATTCCTTAAATATTCAAAGCCTACAGAAATATTTCTAGTATGACACAAGACATTTACTATCTCCTCCATGAGTTTGGATTATTGATTCTTTCCTAATTTGCAAAGGAAACATGGGATCTGATACAGCAATTTAGAGTTTTATCACCTCATTAAAAGAAAATTTATTATTCTTTTAGGCCTTCAAATCCTTTGAGACACATTACCATGAAGGGGAAAGCACAGGCTCCCTGTAACAGCTTCCCAGACCTGGCATTCAGGTAAGCTTCAAATGAATAATTAAAGCCAAGATAACGAAGAGGCAGAAGTAGCCGCCTGTACATTCACTTTGGGATCTCAAGCTTCAGGGTGCACTAACATGATCCAGTAGGAAGTTACCACATTCCACCAACCTAAAATTCCTCTTGTAGTTTTGAATTGAATATGGTACTAACTTTGTTACAAGCCCTTAACATTGACAGGTTGGCCAACAGTCAAGGGCGGCCTGGGACTCAGAAAACAGAGCTCCAAACTACCCCCAAAACCCATGCCTGTCTATTGGTAAATAATGCAATTGATTTCTAAACCCTGTATTAGCAGTCAGAAGTTGGCCATGAGCCTCTTCACCCTTCAAACCCTCTTCCGTCAATAGACATCAAGACTTTTGTTGAACTCCTAAATAAAATAACTGGAACTATGTCTACTTGTTTATTACCAAATGTAACACCAAGAAAACCAACAAGAGCTGCCCATACAATAGCCCTTGAGTCTGAACAGAATAGGACTTGCGCAGTTCTAGACCACAGAGACAAAACCAGCTTTAAAAAGAGACACGCAAAATTAAAAAGTCACTGTAATGCGAAAAAGTTTCCTACAAATAGTTACATTTCTGTACAGACTTGTGAATGTACTAGGATTGCTCACTTATCTTGCAATTGTGCATAAAAATGGAAACATCTACTGTGGGCACAACCTTTACCTTTCCGCTTAGCTCCACACACTAATTCCCTGCACGCTCCTTCCTATTTCCTAATGGTGCTCCCTAATTAAGCAGGCTATGGGCCCAGCTCACAAACTGAAGAACCGCTTAAATTGTGAAAGCAAATCAAGCTAGAGCCTGAGAAGGTATTTTTATTTCCAAACAAGATCAGTTACCAACCAGACAGCTAAGTCTGGAGCCAGATGGTGTAATACACTGTAAAAGCAGCACCACTTAATTATCACAACCTTTAGAGCCTCCTAGCAGGTGATTCAGATGAATCTATGGGCCAAATCTGGCACATTAATCTCACAAAGTACCTTGTGGAGTATCAATCCCCACATGCTGCTCACAGCGAAGCCCACCATGAGTAGGAGTAGTGAGGAGCAGGTAACAAGGGCATGCACCAATTTCCCCAGGTGTTTGCACGGGACACTCACATTCCTGTTGTTTCCAGGACTGTAGTTAACTGCCAGTTTTCTGGCCAGTATTTTTACTGCCAGTTTCAAAATAGGAGCAGAAAATTTCCCAACACAGGAAGAGAGGCACAGAGGAGCCCTGTGGGCAACATTCAGTGTTGTCCCCTGCCCTGTCCACATTGTCCACAGTGCTGAAGACAGATGCAATGCCTCTCTGACCTTCTCTTGGGATAGTCAAGCATCAGAAGATGCCCAGGGTTCAGAAATCATTTTGTTTTCCTACGCTTTCTGGGTGTGACCTGAAACTACAGGGAAAGTGGTGGGGGCACTGGAGAACTGCCTCCAACATCCCTCCCCCGGTAAATCATCGACTCCTCTGGACCCCTTAAAAAAAGCCGGAGAGGCCTGAGGCATTATAAGCCCCCTGCAGCCAAATATAATATATTCATTGCTGTATATAATAGCAGCAGTGGATGATGGACTAAAAATTAAAGTAAATTTACAAGCTAATTTCAAGTAATTAATTTATCCTCTTAACTGTCTGCAAGATACGTACGTATTATAGCCTCTATTTTCACAATTACCCAAAGTGACTTGATAGGTTTAAGCGAGTTGCCCAGAGCTACATATGGAGAAATTGTCAGTCAGTATTAGAGCTCCATAGCATCCCAGACTTACTCTTTGAACAGATCCTTTTTTGCACTAGTCCAAATCCAATATAGCCGGTGAAATGTAAATCAAAAAATGCTGAATCATGAAGTAATATAAACCTTGAATTAATTAATTCTCCAGACAATTTGACTTAAAAACCAAACCAAAATAACCCCAGTAGAAGTGATACTCTGCAAACAGCTAAAAGAGTTATTCTCTCAAATGTGTCTCAAATGCTGGTAACATGGATTAACGAGACCTAAATGCAACCTTTGTGGGGACACCTTCATTTTAAAAGCAATGTCCTCTACACGACATTTGCATTTTAACAGAAGTAAACTGTAATCACATTTTAAAAGCAGATAATGTCCTGGGTTTTTGAAGAGTCTGTTACTGAAGGGTTAGGATCAGTTTGCAGTGTTTCGGCATGAAAGTGAGGAAAACATGCCTAACACATTTTAAACAGTCTGCCAGTTCTTTGAATGTATTCCTTACAGGCAAGAATAGAAAAAACCTTTGAGACAAGCTCTTCCTTTTAAGTTATACTGGAGAAATAACAGTATGGTAATTGCTGTTTTTCCAGAGAAGATAGACAGTAAATTATTTTGAAATACCTCATTATACCCCAGGCAAGTCATACTGTGTCTTCCTTTTGCATGACAATGTATTCCTTGCTATTTGGGAACACAATCTTAACTGAGTGTCCTCAATCCAAGTGACTCCAACAAGATGAGTAAGAATATTAGTTATTTAAATTAGAAGAAAATGAAAGCTACTGTCATCTTGGACCATAGTAACTGTCAGCAAATTCAGGTTTTCTTCTCCCAGCATTATTCATAAAAAGTGCAAGAAAACGTTCAATTATTTCTAACTACCGTTTCAGGTAAAAATGTTGCCATGTTATATTTTGCCTTATATCCACTTCTTTTAGAAACTTCCATATTTCTTATCCTAACCTCTATTACATTACAGTTCCTGACAAGTCAGTTTGCTTCATTTCCACATCTTGAAACAAGTAACTAAGAAAAGCAAATGATGCAAAGAGCACCTATCATGTGGATTGCCCTCAGTGAAAGATGAATAGGTTTGGTAATTTCAAGGGTTTGACAATAATGAGTGGAATTCAAAGAAATAATTGTTGTTACAAAATTTTGTACACTCTACAAAAGAGCTTAAAAACAGTTTGAAAACTCCCATTTCATCTGAAATATTCACTCTTCCATACAGACCATCCATAAGGATAATGCAAGAAACTTAAAAGCAAATCTGTTTGATATAAGAATTGGGTCATCGTAGAAGTACTATTTGTTTCATCAATCTGCGTGTATGGAACTGTTAGATTAATAAAAAAAACTTTGGAAAATAAATATCTTTGTTGCAAGCACCAATGCAGATGCTATAAATTCTCCACTTCCTCCCACTGGCACAATTCAAATATAGGAGCAAGGAAAAAGTAGGGGTACAGCAGATTGCTGAATGTACATAAAGAACTACAGTTTGCTAAACAACTTCTCTTTCCTTTCTGCTGTGAATGCCCACTCCATATGGACATGAGGACCAGAAGTCTTAGGGCAAGAAATACTGGATGGGTTATTATAAAAAGCAG
>NW_009259600.1:2304586-2310407 GCF_000687185.1 Egretta garzetta
AGAGCTTGAATCTGAAAGCTTCGGAAGTGTTAACGAAGGCATGAGCAAGTCTCCCACTCACAGCTTCACGAATGCCGGTCCTGAGGGGACCCAACCTTCTGACTGAGATATTGAGCCATGCTTAACAGGAAAATATACATGGCAAGAAAGCCTTACTGGATAACCAGAGCAAGATATGGCTTTCCTCCACAGAAAGCTCTCAGTCAGTGATACTACAGCCTCACTCCTTGAACTCCCCTGTCTTTTACTTTGCCAGGTGCTTTCCTGTCTGATGTGGTCAACAAAGATCACTGGAGCACTGAGTCTGCACTAGAATTTTTAGTCTTTACTGTAAAAGATGAAGAGAGTTTTGTGTTTAAAAACCAAAGGCAAAACCCTAAAGGTATACCAAGGAGATTAAAAGATTAAATACTTTGTCAGTACATGGGGTTCATCCTCCAGGCCCTACAAGAGCGTCATTACCAGTGGGAACAGCTCCACTACAGGAGGGACAGGGATCAACATCATCAGCTTCTTTATTAAGATTTGTACTTGTCTGGTTTCTTCTAGAGATGAGAGATATTCACATTATCTAACACTGAGCCTCTAGGCTTGGTAACTCATGAGACTTTAAATCGTCCCTACATAAACGTAATTCTTGACAGTCACAGTAACGGGAATAACCTTCTGAAGCAACCTGAAACAGACAAATGAAACAAAGAGGAGAAACTTTTCAGTACAGAACAGAAGCAACTTCCACAGAAATGGAGTACAAGTCAGTGTCAGTCAAGGTAGCTGCTCTGGTACATAAAGAAAGGAAGGCATGCGCTTTGATAGACAACAGAAAGCTATTCCTCAAACCGAAGAGGCACATGGAGGAGCATGTCACCTTTTACATCTTCAAAGGTGAAGCCTGAGGAAAGATAAGACAGACATATGCTACACAGGCAGGTGAGCTTGAGTTACGACCTGGTTACTAACAGCTAAATGCCCATATGGACAATTACGTGAAGAGGAATAAAGTGTTACAAATAAATATTCATAGAAAATTACTAGTTTTGGTCTCTGGTTAAAAAAAAAAAAAGAGGGGAAAAAAAATCACAAGTCCTATATTCTGAGGAAATATGACCTAATCCCCTTTTGGAAATAAATCTTACCTGATCAACTGTAAAGACTTTGATCCTTTCACTTCCCAACCATTTCTGAAATTCTTTTTTCCAGTTTTTTACCAGACTCCCAGGGGTGACAATTAGTGCTCGCTTTAGTACAGGTTTGCATCCATACACCCCTTGACGCAGAAGAGTCCAGACAAGTGCAATGCATTGCAATGTTTTTCCCAAGCCCATTTCATCAGCAAGAATAGCTCCAAATCTGCCACTAACTCTGTAAGATATAATTAGATGGTGGTAACATTTTAAAAGGCATATCTATAACTATTTACAACTGGTTTAGGGAATTGCTTCTTGTGGTTGTTTTCTGAAGCATAAAGAACCTCTTTATGCTTATTTTGCTATACTGTAGGTTTTCATTCAGTTATACCAGAAGACCTTAGAGTGAAATACCTCGTTTTCTAGATTAATGCATTAGTCCTCCAAACCCAAATAGTTTAAACCTTCTTTTAGAATTAAAAATAGTATCTAATATTTTTAAAACTTGTATATACCTTAAGGAATCTATGACCTGAGAAAACACTTTTGAAAATAGTACTGTATTTTTTTCAACAGGCTGGTATAACAGCTTCTTTATTCTAAATGCCTGAATTGTAACTTATATGAATAATCATGAATTATACGAATTATAAATCCCAGAAAGCAGTGTGCTTTAGCATGGGTTAGATTGTATTCACGTTTACAAGACTTGGTATTTGCAGTAGAACTGAAAGGCTTTTTGGTCCCCTTGCTTCTCATCACATCTGGCAAAGTGACAGCAAGCATGATGCTACATACAGGTCAGAAAAAACTTGTGCAACCTTTACTGGGTGAAAATTACTATTATTAATTAATCGGACAATTGCTCAAATCTTCCCATTCAAATTGTCTAATTTCAAACATGGGCATGAAAATATTACAGGTATTGAAAGCCAAAAGGATTATTATTGTCTTACCTCATTCCCATTACACATTCATATAGAAATATAATTCCTTCTCTCTGATGCGGTCGGAGATTATTTGAAATGTAAGGATCCACAACTACATCCACCATAGGTAAACCAGCCTTATTGAATGTCCACTGATGACTTGCATTTGGTCTTGGCATAACTAGAGAATCTTGAAGTACAAAACATACATATGTATTGCACAAAACCATTATTTTTAGTCTGTTAGCAAAGGGTTTTATTTCTCTAACTCAGCTACAGAAAAAAGTAAATGATCTAAAGACTGCTAAAAATACTGTTTAATATATTGACCACTCTCAGACAGAAAATGGATTTGCCAACAGAGCATCTAGATAGTTTTCTAAATAAAAAATCCTTTTGCAGAGGTTTCCCAAATAGTTTGCACTTCTGTCAAAGGTAAAGGTGACAAACTGAGAAATCTGAGTATTTTTTTATGATGAGCTGAAACTGCCTCCCTAATAAATGTTGCAAGACAACTTTGAATGCATAGAGTTCTATCAGAAGTGATAAAAGGCTTCTTAAAGGAAAGTTTAAGAAAAAGAATATAAACAATGACCCACATAAAGTCTAGATGCTACATTTAAAGGAATATTCTTGTAGCTGCCCAAAAAGACTTCTCTGCCTCAGAAACAGACAAAAAGGCAATGATTTGTTAAAAAAAAAATAGGGAAGGACCGAGACTGAGCTGACAAAGGCTGCCACAGTGCATGAATAAAAGAATTTGACAGGTTTGAAGACATATAAAGAGAGCATGAAGTATTGGGATATATCCTTTGGCTACACCTAAATAACAGGTTTGCTTAGCATAATTTGCTTACAAACTCTAACGTCATAATTTTGCTAGACAATGTCCATACTAGGTTGCTTATATTGATGCTACACATCCTCACTGAAAAGGTGTATTGTCAGAGGACAGAATGAGAAAGCAATTTATAGCTGCTGGTATTGTTGTGACACTGGAGTAGATCTATACTGATAATTTATTCATGGGAATAGGTTGGTTGACAGCTTGTATCATTCAGGGAGATTTTGTTTCCTACTGACAAAGGGCTGAGTTCTGATAAATTACTTCAAATTGCATGCCTGTATATACAAGAGCCAGTGGTGACAAAAAGATAACCTTTCTGACAAAATTTTGCAGCCCCAAAGATGGGGACAAAACAAGGCTTATATGAGGAATGGACTAAAAGTTTAGAAATCATACGTGGGAGATGTGGCTTTATATCTTTGTCACTGTGCTCTGTTCTGCTGAGCACAAGGATAAATGGCTTTCCATTTTTAAGAAGCTGCATTTTAATTGACTGTTGGCATAGATGTCAACATGAAAACCTCTGAATGCTCCAGCCTCGAGGTCCTGGTCTAGGACTTCTGAAACAGCTTATGCAACAAGACATTAAATAAACCAGATGATTCTCCCGTGTAAGCAACACTAAAGACTGAGTCCAACCTACTGATGTGTTGAGGGCTCCCCATATCAGGCAGTTTAGGGAAATCTCATAGGATGTACTCAAATTCACCAGAATAAAAGTCTCAGGAGACAAAGAACTAGAATAAACCATAGCTTTTTGACAGACTGATGAAAAAACAGCGAAGAAGTTAATTTAAGTGTTGAATATATCAGGTCTTTGCCATATTTTAGGTTAAAAAGCTGACGTAGTATCATCGTGCAACCACATGAAGGAAGATTCTTAGATACAACATAAGCAAGTTGAATTCAGATTGGAAGCTGGTGTTAATAAGGGTGCTCTTACAAAGGGGCCAGTGATACCACTGATTACCACTTGATTGGGATTTCATTGTTTATTTACAGAGCAGGCAGGTAGCAGCTTTGAAAATTCCCATAGTATCAGGATATGAGGTAAGAGGCAGAATGGAGGTGTAACTATAGTAAGAATGTTGAACACACTTGTATTTTTTTAAATATGCATTTCTCTGCTTAGTAGCATTTTTTTAAACTCATTTTTATCTTCCATCTGAAAGATAAAGCCATCAGCAGAATATAGCTCCTAAATGGTTTGTTATTGACAGACAAAAGAGCACTTCTCGTTTAGACAAGCAACACCACTTTCTGCACATATCAAATGTTTACAGGGTCCCTCTTATACCACTGCTTAACCAGCCTGTTTCTACGCAATTTGTGAACTCTCATGGCTCTTCAGCACATGGTACTTCTAGCATTATAAAACAAAACTTTTATTCCAGAATGTATCTGGTTGAGTTTGGGCAGTGTAGTTACACTCACTGGCTGTGAAGGATCAGGCACTGTCAGAAGCAATTCTTTGAATCTGGCGTAAACTCTCTATTACTGATCCTCTACTGTAATTACTGTGCTGCCATATTATGTCGGTGCTTCACTGACCCCAGTGGGAAGCTCGAACTCATCTAGAACTTTTAGCATGTGTCAGACTGTTTCTCTAATCAATATACTAATTTTTCTTGGCAAAAATTGCAGAAACCACTCTAACTTGTTTCTACAGCCATCTGTAACAGCTATAAGAAACTTTATGTGGTGCAGCGCGTTTCACTCGTTAGAAACACACATGATAAAATCCTAACATGATATTGATAGAAACACTAGTACTTATGTCAGTATTTCTGTATGTTCCACATCGTGGAACAAGAAAACGTAGGTTATGCATTCAACTTTTTTTGAGAGTCAGAAGATGCTTAAAGAAGCTTAAAAATCTGAATCTTACTTGAAGCATTTGGATCATGGCGAGGTTTGTAGCTTTGAGAATCTTTGAGTATATTCTCTTTAGCATTGGATTGACAGACACTTTTGAATGGTTGACAGAATGGTTTCATATTAGTTGGGACTGTGTCATGAGTCCCTATTCCAGCCTGAAAACACCTGCCACTGCTGAAGTCATCTGCTGAAATGACACCCATCACTTCAATTTCTTTTCCTCCAACAATCAGTGTTTGGCCTTCATCAAGACTGTCTAGCTCTTTAGATTTATATCCAGAACCTAAAATAATACAAAAAATTAGCAATTAGGACAACACAGCAAAGACTACTTCCTTAACATCTGTACTCACCTGCAGGAAGACAAAACAAAACTGTCAACAGGTATTTGATTCTTAAGCATTTGAATTATTACACATATGAACTCATAAAGCTTTTCCTTCCTTAACAGAGCTTGGCATTTCAGTGCTAATAATCAGAATTAGATACCAGAATTTGTAAGCAAATAGTCTATCACCACCATCATCCACAAGCAGTTTGAATGAATGTCAAATATCCATTTAAGGGAATTTACAAAAACCAGCCCCATATCATAGAATCTAGCAGCTTACCTTAGTTTTAAACTTGCTCAAAACTAATGATCATTCCAGGTCTTTCTTCCTTCCTTTCATGCCCTGACATGAACACCACTAGCCCCTCTTGCTGTTGATCTAGACAGAATATTCTCCTTTAAAAATCATTCTAAATTAGCTTTTTACAATTAGGGACTCATGTGCATCTGAAATCTTTAGGTCTACATATGCTCTGAAACATATACGCCTGATTTTTGCCAGGAGTCATCAATCAATTCAAGAGTTTGCTCATTCAAAAACCTATCAGGGAGCCGATGCATTTTTCTATGCCCCCTTAGGGACTCTATCGTGTGGGAGTTCTCAGAGCAGCTACCACATACTATTAGTCTCACTACAAAATACAGCTACGGCTGCCACTTTCTTTTAAGATAAAGATGAAGGAAAGAGAGGTGGGTTCTTTTTTTTTAT
>NW_009259600.1:2310549-2336335 GCF_000687185.1 Egretta garzetta
TTCTTTACCTCAGTTGCTGAATTTGTGCCACTTTGAATGAACAGGCCGGATCCTTAGTTGGGCCAAAAAAATAAAAAGCCTGACTGTGTAGACCAGCAGTTAAAGCACTCACCTGTGAAAGATTAAAAACTCCCCAAGGTTTTACACATATTTTATCCAACAAACAGTACGTAGAAAGACTGCCGGGAGCTGTTTGCAAAGCTTAGGTCTCCCAATTCTAGGAATGTGCCTTTCCCAAAGGGTTGGCAGGTGAAGATCTGGATTTGAATTTCTTTAAAAGAATAAATTTACTGAGGTATTCCACTGTCTAAGCAAGTGCTGAAAAATAGTCTGGCCAAAACGGAAAGGGAGATATTTTTTTTCACCTCCTCTAAATGCATGCAAAAAGCACACAGTGATCCTTATTTGGTTCTTGAGCACTTGCTTTCAGGAAAGAGCTGAAGATGCCAGAACACCAGAGAATGCGCATGCCTTCCTCTCCTTTGCTCTGCATTTTCGTTTTCTGTTACTGCCTCTACATAGCTTCCAGCTGACCATACTGAATACAGGTGTATCCCTGTGCAGGATCTTTTGGATTATATAGACTGAAGAGTCTAATTCTAAGACAGGATTGGCTTTAAGGGTAGATGGAAAGTTAAGAAAGGCAAAAACCCAAACCTACAAAGCTCAAATGTCTATGCAGCTTCCAGAAATAATAACTGTTTCTATAACATACAGCAAATTACAAGATAGCACTTCCTAAATTCTTTGTAATACATTATGAAGGAATCAGGACATTTCCAGAGGAGAAAAGCAAGACGTTCTGCTGCCTCAAAAACAAGCTACAGACTGTGCTGGTTTTAGGCTCCCATGCCCCTTCTTAGATCCAGCCCTGGTATGCCTAAGTTAAAAAAAAAAAGTCTTCCTTTGCCCTTTTCTTCCCATTTAAAAATAATAATCCTGGATGCTCATTCACATTCACTGTAAACTTCCTAGTATTAAATGCAATTTTGGAGGTAAGCACCACTACCAGACTTTTCCTTTTCACTCAATGGGCTTGTAGAATAATTGCAGAAGTTTAAAACTTACACTGCTTAAATTGGTCAGTTTATGATTTTCTTAGAATCAACGAGCATTGAAAGCAACTCTGAACGGGCAAGTTAGCACCAATGACATTGGTATCATTGTGCTCCCTGACACCATCAAAACCAGCAAAAATACTTTTACCAGTGAAAATCAGAATGTTCATTTTTCTATTGTGTTTTCTGCTAATTCGAGAAGACAGGACTTGAAAAAAACACAAGAACAACAGGGTGGTGGCTGATGCATTCCAGGCATTACTCTCTTTCTCTCTGCCTTTTTCAAAAGCAAGCAAGTCTGTACATATATTGCTTTGCTATAAATAAATTCAAAATTAACTTCTAAGTCACAGACTAATTTGCAAATCAAAACTGCCTGGTCCTAACAAGGTTCACAATGTCATGACTGTAACAAAAGAGCAGAGAAGCCATCTCAGCCCTAAAATTAATCAATTTATGTTTTGTAGCAACATTGTCCAGTCCTACTCCCTTACAAAATATCTTTGGCTCAGTTAGCAAAGTTAATTCTTGCTTTGCTTTCAGTAAAAAATTATTGCTTCAAGTTGACTGCAGCCTATAGTTTGCAAGTCTTATTTTTAACTCTGATATCAACCCAAACTGTGTCTTACAGCAGCAGCTGCTGCTAAAACTACAAGACTAAAAATTGCTACACAGTTGACTTTGGCTTGGCTGGAAAATGTTGCTGTTTGCTTGTCTTTCTGACAAAGACAGTATTTTTAGCTTGTTTGACTGGCTGAAAAGCACAGATCCAACCTCTGACGTTCACGGTTGCCATACTACCAACTGGAATATCTACAAGGAACTTACCTGTATATTCTCCCCTAATTTTAACTCCTTCTCCAATGCATTATGTGAGCAACCAAAACCAACTACTCATCCCTCATTTGGCATCTCTGCTGAACTAGTACAGCCGTTCATTTCCAGATCCTCTCCTTGGACTAGCATTTGGTGTTTCTGCGAATAATGTTATTCAGCCTGCCCCAGCCTCCCCCATGCATCTGTCTTATATGTAAGAAATAAAAAGCTTTCTTGCTGTCTCCCCCCGCTCCCCTCAAAAAAGCCCTACAGTTTTTTCATCTTGTGGTCGACACTGGTATGGGGAACTCTAAATTATCTAAAGGGCTGTCTCTCTGTTACTCAAAGCACAGTAATTCTAAGCCAGTTGTTCACTTGCACAAGCATGCAAATCTACAGTACCTCTTCCAATGTCTTTGCCTTCCATATCTTTCAATATTATTGACTTTCCTTTTGTAATAAGAACAGCATCGCCTTCCCACTTCTTGTGCTTTTTCTTTGATGCCTTACACCACACAACACTGAAATATTTCGCAAGGCAGCCAGGTTCTTCCTGAGCTGGTTCTTCCTTTGCTGTCCCCAATGTTGGCAAACACAGTCCATCTAGAAGGGAAATAAAATAACAAAGAATATATCAGGTTCTCTTGACAAAGCGTACAGTCATTTGCATTTCAAACAAATCAAGGACAATCTATGCATTTCAGCTTGAATAAACAAAGCGGTGTGTTTCCTCTTCCTGAGCCACTTATGGTAAATGTGTACTGAGACAGAACAGCACACAAGGATCCATCCTGAAATAGGAACCATTAAATTGTTTCAGAAGGTACGCACTTCCAGGAAAGGCACATTACTTGGTACATTAAGTGAGCTCCTGATCTGACATACATACAAGATGATGAGAGTGGAAAAAGAATAAAAGGAAAAGCTGGAAAAAAACCCAAAAGGCAAATAACCATAGGAGAAAATGAAAATAGGGTCTTGGTGAGACGGTGCTGGGCAATGTTCTGGAAGCAAGGACAGGAACACAGAACTCAGGAAAGGGAGCAAAAGAGGCCAGTAACCAGATCTGGAGCTGAAGTCATTAGTTCTAGGTGGCAGAATAACCATAATTGTAACAATGAAGATTATTTCAACTCCTTTCCTTATACCCTTTAAAAATAAGTAATTGTGCAGATCTTGAAACAGACCATCTCTTGAGTTTGCAGCAACACAAATGTTTTTACTAGGCTTAGATTGATTTAGATTTGTCAGCAGTTACTTAATTATAAGTGTCACAGATTTAAATATTAATAGGAAATATTTAGGTTAAGAAGGTTAAGAAATCATAATACAACAGAGAGCAGTGGATTATAATATCGATTAAGAATAAACACATGCTTTCAAGAGTTAGCAATCTGGCATAAGTAATGGTAGGTAAGTCCCCAGCGCTACCTAAAGGAATATCTGTAGCATTCCTTTTCAGCACACGTGCAGCTTCAAGGGGACAATCGGACTAATTTTCATTAAAATACCCTTGCATGCTGGTTAAAGGCTTAAATCAGTTTGCTCCTTTGATTTCATCTGGGATTCAACACTACACAAACCTGTTAACAAGAAAGTGCTTATGCCACAGACTAACCTCTCCCAGGTTTGCAAGTGTGCTGGTATTTAAAGGAGATGCGGCAAGAGTAAATTTTTGCCCACAGTAATGGTCCAATGAAGAGGCAACTTTATCACTTCTACATTGTCTACATAACCTTAAAACCATGAAACACAAGTTACATGCCTAAAACGAGTGCAATTTTTCAGACTGGCATTTACTAAAAAAGTATTATCTAAATGAAAAATGCTGTATTTATTGAATAGAATTTTCTTCCCAAAGCTCTCTAAAAATTTTATGGTCTGTATAGAACTCTGTGCTAACACAGTGCCTAACACAGACAGGATTTTCCCTAGGTGGATGTTTCTTCAGGGCATTAGCCAACATCTGTAGTGTTTCATGTGGCGGATGCCCCCATCTCCAAGGGGTAACAGAGCAGCTACTGAACACCGGCAAACCGCAGAAGGATGAGAAAATGGAACAGAGCAGCTCTTTTTGAAATGTAGGGGATTCTTTGTAAATGAAACCTGGGAAATGAGCCAGAGAGCAAGAATAAATCCTTGCAGTTTTACAAAAAAAGTACAAGGGCTCTATTGGATCTCCAGTAATCACAAGTGATAAAATTTTGAGGAGTAAAGCGGGGGGGAGAAAACCTGTACATTGCTAAAAATACAGAAGAGTAATTTTATTCTGTATTGAGTTTCTACTTGTAAACCGATTCAACAAGATAGATAAACACAAAATTGTTTTCTCTTTGCTTTTCAAACTGATTCTCTTAGTTTAATCAGCAACTCCTTTCCTCGTATTAAGATTTTAAGTAACTGTTACTGCAAGAACTGGAGATTTCATTGCAGAACTTTATTCTTCTCTCTTGAAGGATGGCCATCCATAAACAAATGACCACCTCCTTGTCTCCTCCACTGACCTCCCACATGAGTTTGGTGACCCCTGAGATCTGTTTTATGGTCATTGCTCTTCTACTCAGGGAGTCCTGCATGGTGTTATCTGAATCACCAGTGGAATAACTATCAGGTCAATATCAATTCTTCAAACCCTTCTTATCACTACTTCATATAAAATAGTAAGAAAACCATTAATTTAGAAACAGAGCTGGAGCATTTTGTAGTAGTGACTTTTGCCGAAAAGGATTTCCAAAGCAGCCTGCTGCCAGTGAGAAGCAAAGTGGGCACCAATATTCCATACAATACTACCATGTTCCTATGGGAAAACTGAAAAATAACAGCCTCTGCAATGCTCAGATTTCTTCCCTCGGTTTGTCTTCTGAATTATCATAATTTCTGTTTATAAAAATATCCAATACGATTTGTTTCTATGCTACATAAAGTATTCTCCTTTTACTTGTAACGACAGTACGGCTTCAGATAAAATTGTTAAGGCATTTTTCTTTTTTTAAAAATTAAACATTTTTATGTAAAAATAATTACATCTTCTCAAAATTATCTCCCGTAGAATTCCCTTGAATAGCAAACCTAAACCTGTTCACCAACAGTGCTTATTAGGCACTTGCATTCAACCTTCTTTCTATCTTACCGTTTTTGTTTGTATTCAGCATCACACCTATTTAACTTCAAAGGTTTATTCCACTGCAATAGCAGAATGTCCAAATTCGATAAATACAATGTCAGGAACTTTTCAGGAATTGAAATGAGACTGGTATGTTACGCACAGGGACTAAGTTCAGTGTTTGACAGAGGGCTACAGAGAGCAAACGTTTTAACAGTAAGCTCCTGCTGCTCATTGACCGTAGACTGTATCTTAAATAGAGCTGGGTTTGCTGAGGCCCTGGAAGACAAACCACAATTGTAAATTGTGAGCTCTGCTGTTAATCAGTTTGGACCAAAAATAATAAGTAACAGGAACTATGTGTGCACCACAGTATGAGAAAGATCAGGAAATCGTGCTCACTCATTTCTCTCCCAAACAGCAAACCGCCCAGCCTGGGAGTGCGGTTTTCTTAACCGTGAAGAAACTGTAGCAAAGTGGCATGTTTTTCCTCCCAGGATGAAGGGCTTGGGAACTTTAAAGACATGGCTAATAAGGCTTTGAAAAGCTTCCACAAATAAAAAAGCTTTCTCTCTCTGGTTGAGAAAGCAAAGGCTTAAGTTTCAAGATACAAACGATAGCCTTGTTGATATGAGGAAAAGTTTCAGCAGCCTCAGGAAGGTGATGATTTACAGAAAGCGGGACAGGATCCAGGAGAGGGGACAGGGGAGCGTTCCAATGGCAAACTAGTTTAACCAGTTTCTCATGAGCAGCATTTAGAGAAAATGCATCGATTAAGTGCATTAGGTTACTCCCAGTGCACCAAGAAAGCAGCTGCATGACAAAAGACTACAGAAGACAACTCAAACGTGCATTTTCAGTAGACTATACACTGCAGCTTGCAGCCCTGTGGGTATGCCTTACCCTAAGGCCTGCGGCACGCGCTGGTGAGCAGGGCACCAGCCACCTCTGCCTGAGGTGGGCTTTAATGGATGGCTGAACCCCATCCGACTGCAGACTGCTGCCAAAGCCCACGGCTCATCTCTCCTTCCCTCTCTCCCTCTGCTTCTCATCCACCAGCTGCGGGCAAGCCAGCTCCATGAATCCCATCAGCGACCACAGTCAGTACGGGGAAGGGATACGTGCGGTTTGGATCAAGGAGACTGGAGGCTGCCCCTTTTTCAAAACCACCGCAACCTAACTAACCTATGGTGCCAGCTACTGCTAGGTTGGGGTGATTTTGAAACCATGGGACCTGTCAAGTTACCCAACACTTCCATACCTGAACTTCCACGTTGTAAAGCATGTAGGGAACAATGGGGAATTTTCCCTCAACCACTCTGAATCTTCTAATTAAAAAGCACTGTTGCAATGCAAAAATTACAATTTAAAGAAGACGACTTTGATTCAAATTGCACTTTATAGCACTAAGGAATAACTTAAAAAGAGAGGGAGGCAGAGCAAAAAATCTGGGCTGAGGTAAAAGGAGATTTGGGCTCTGAATGAATCACAGCTGAAATTGGATGGCAGCGCTCTGCTGCAGCCTCCACAGCCACTCTGCACATGTGCCATCAACCTGCTCCGCAGAGCAGCAGCATCTCCGTCTTCTGAGCAGAGGAAGTAATCAAAAAGTTCCTTAATCAAATTAATTCATAACATTTACAGAACAGATGTTTACATAGTAGTTAAATGTCTGGTTCTATATGAAAGAATGTTAAACACTCCTAATATATCCCAGGAATATTTAAAGCAATAGGAGACAGAGATAGCATCATCCTTCATTTGCAAAGCAGTTTCAGTCTAATGATAAACTTAGTATTAAGTTAACATGTAAATGTATATTAGTGTGCCTCAAAGATGGAAAAATATGTAATAGCTCTTCTCACAGCACTTCTATATAGACTTTTACGAGGAGCGCAACCAGCAAGAGTCGAGCTGACTTGCCTTAAAACCATAGGAATCAATGACAGCTGGGATTACATCTCAGAGTCGCTTAATTACAACCCCATGCTTTGTCCCCCTCTTTCAAACAAAAATGTATACGAAATTCATCTCGCACATACCAGCATAGTTAGCAAACTCACCTGAAGACTGATATTCCAAGCAGGAATACTTTCTTTGAAAAAAAATCACTGTTTTACAACCAAAATTATTTTTAAACAAAAATGCAAATGATCAACATTTTAAAATATTTTTAAACATGTGTCAAAGTCACTTTATATGCATATCTTTCATCTGAAACTCCAACCAAACTAGCCTCTAGATTGCTGAATGTGCATTACTATGGGGATCTCCATTAGTAGATCTTATTTTACATATCTAGTAACTTTGCCAGGCCTTCATCAGTCCATATGACATCTTCCATGCTAGCTGTCTCAGTTTAAGCATACCTATTCGCACACACGCACAATGTCCATAAAAGCTTTCAGTGAAGGAAAAATGACTGTTTATGAGAACAAAAGCCACAGATTTAGTTTTAGTTTTACATTAAACCCACACGGTTTTAGTCACAATAAACTATTATTCCTTGTAGAATCTCTAACCACTCAATACTCTGGAGAAGAATCTAAAAATCTGGGGAGAAGATAGCGCTTCTTTTTTCTTTTGGCTGGGGTAAAAATTTTCCATTCCTGGAAGCTCAAAGCTCTTGGAAATAAATGAAGTTTGCATATTCTCTGCAGCCTAATTTCCTGAGGATTACACACTGGACATGCTCTAACTGAGGCCGAGAATAGCCTTCTCTGTAGTCACAGCTCTTGCTGTTCAGACCAAAGCTGGGTCTCTTCCAAGCACGTCAGCAGGGAACTTCTCCTGGTCCCTCTCCTTTGGAGACATCATCTCCCCTCCTGACACCAACCAGGGAAAGATGGCAGAGGGGACAAGGACCAGCTACACGGAAGAGCAATTTGGGAGAAGGAGCCTGAAAAGAAAGACTAACGCTGGAAAGGAAGGCTGCTGTTAAACTGGTAGAAAACTGACAACTGGGTAAAAGACCATAAGTCAGAGCTGGAATCAGAGCATGCCAGGGAGAGGCTAGAAACCAAGCAGGGAGTAAAAAGAGTAGGAAGGCAACAGATTATTTTAGGAGAAGGAATGGGGAAAATAACTGAGGCAGACTGGGACTGGAGTCCAGTGTAAGAGTCAAGCAGCAGAGAGAGCTGGGATTTTCTGAGCAGGAACGGAGGCAAGAAAAACTTACTGCCCCTCATCTCAGTCCCTCAAAATTCAAGATTCACTAAAAAACATATGGCTGTAAGCCGCCAAGGGAAGACTTGGGAGGAAGAAATGAGAACAGGAGCTGATTAGACAGTGACAGGGAAAATAAAGTGAAAAGTGACAGTGGAAGAAGCCAGCTAACGACAACATGGAATTGCAACCTAAAAGATGTCAAGGAGGTGAGCCCAGAGGGGCCCTCAGAGCAACCCAACCTCTGGTAAACAGGGCCCACTCCTCTTCCCCCATCCTTCCAGTTTCATTTTTTCCCTAATTCAAATGTTAAGACTACCAAGGTAGTCTTAAAGGTAGTCAGCATAAAACTACTGTCATTGTTATGCTGTTCCATATAATTTTACAGAACGAGATTTGGCAGCCACTCTCCATGTGGCTGGGGGGGGGGGGGAAGGGGGGGTACTACCAAGGTAGTCTTAAAGGTAGTCAGCATAAAACTACTGTCATTGTTATGCTGTTCCATATAATTTTACAGAACGAGATTTGGCAGCCACTCTCCATGTGGCTGGGGGAGGAGGGCAAGGGGAGATTTAGGTGCAACGTAAGAGATGGAGGCAATCAGCTTTTGAACTGGATCCATTTGACTGATTGTACCCTGCGAGAAAAACCCAACTCAGTTCTGAGTTTAGGACTGGTGGAGGACCCAGAATCGGGCAAATAATTTCTAGTGGACAGGTCAGTGAAGACAAAGCAGGAGCTAAGGCCTGGATCATCGTATTGATTTCCCCCAAGTCCCTGTGGTACTTCCTGCGCTTCAACCTGAAAAGTTTTCAGTGTTTCAGTTTCTTTGCTGTCAGCGAACACATGCAAAATTCACTGGGCAAAACACTGCATGCTGCTATATTAACGGTCTATGCTGAATTCAGTGACCCCCTAATGCAGTCACTCACTTTATTAGCCCAAAGGGTAAAGATAAGAGTGTCAACCTTGCCTGTACATAGATGAAAACATCAAATTATACAAAATAATCTGTTTAGAAATGTTAATTTGCTCCAAAAGCCAAAAGATTAACATCTACAACTCTATGGTACAAAACTGCATCACACCCCCAATCCCATCCCCCAAACCCCAGCTTCCACTAAGTGAAGAGTTTTAAGGTTGTGAAGTTGAGCAAAGTTTGGAGATGTCAAAAATAAGACCGTTGCGGTGACCCGATCTGCCCCATCGTGTGTATGCATTAATGATAAAGTCTTTACAGAAAACCTGCTGCACTGCATTGCCACGGGACCTCTTGCTCATTCAGTGCAGAGAAACTGAACTGCTGGGCAGCAGCAGGAAAAAAGAGGCTGCTGCTGCCTGCGCCACCCCTCAGCTGCTTTGCTGCGAACTGCAAAAGGTGGGTGATGAAGGAGGCCGAGACTGCAAGGACAGAAAGTCCGCTCTTGTGGTTAGATAAGCTGAATAGTGCCTTAGAAAACTGGATTTTACTTGCATGTCTTCTAGAGTTCCTCTGTGGCCTAAGTCATTTCATCCCAACTTTTCAGCAGTAACATTTGTCTGAGCACCTGACTTGTGGTTCAGTCTCATTTGTAGTAATAGCAAACACTCACGGGTGCAAATGGAAGTTGTGGTTTGGAAAGATTAACTGTAGGGTATACTAAAGCACTGAGATAATGCAGTCCTAGCTGATTCAGCCTGCACCTTGGGTAATAATGGGGCTTTTTGTTTTTATTCTCTCTGTGCCTCAACTCCTGCATTATCTCCTAGAAAGTGGAGATTATACCAACCTCTTATCTCACAAGGATGTTGTGAAACGTAATTACATCTGTGAAGCACTCGGATACTATCATGATGGGCACCAGAGGAAAAAAAAACTTTAGCTAATTAATTCAAAATAGTTTGAATAGTGTGCTGAAAACAAGGCATAAGTCTGTAACTGAAAAAAGAGATGGAAAGAAAATACCAAATAATGAATAGTGGCTCACTAAGTGGACACAGTCCATTCTGTGAACTGAAATTGGCAAGGAAGCCTACAGAAATATAATCCATAACCGTGTAATTAATGACTATACCCAACAGCATGAGAAGGCTGGGTTCAGGTTGTGCGTATTTCCAAGTTTTTGGGGTATTTGAGTTTGTAACCTCAATTCTCATTTTAAATAGGAACCTTCTATACACAAAAATAGAGACAGTAGATGTACTTAATTTGAACAGGTAGGAACAATCCTCTCATCACCATTTAATGAAACATTTACCTCTTAAGGGTATCAGCTGCAGAGAACGGAGGGTGGGGAGCATATACTTTCAAAATAATAGCTCCATAGTAGAAAACTGTTCTTCCTAAACCTCTCAACTGTCTGTAACTCCAACTGACTCCAGCTTCCACTGTAAAAATTTAATGAACTAAGCTGAAAGCTTCTGTCAAGTCCACAGAAATAGGTGTGCAAGTCCTATTATCAAAGGAAAAAGCAGCATCGTTGGGAATTCTGAAAGGCTGCAGGCGTCATTTGGTGCAGTGAGCCAGATCAGCTCGGTAAAACACTGGAAGCAAACACCATCCAAGTTGACTGTTTGCTACGCTTCTTAATGTTCCCATCCACACCAAAAGCTGTTTTGATTGTCAAGTAAAGGCTCTTCTACTCCAAAAAAATAAATACAAAAGTAATGTCAGAAAGCAACATCTATACTTGGGTTCCATAAATATTGAATGTTATTGCAATAAATTCTAACCCTAATGGGATATAAGTGGAAAAAATCCAAATATTTAGATTACAAAAAAATCCAAATTACTAAGAAATAGTTATTAGACTATTACACAATCACAAGCTAATTGTAGCCATCCCAAAAAGCAGCCAATTTTTGAAGCAGCTTGCAGAGATGTAACTATGCATCCTTTTGTGTTTAAATGTTCATGGAAGGCACACAGTTAAATCCATATATAGTACTTTGAAAATATATATTTTGGCATTCTCTTAAGCATCGGCTATTTCTTCTACTGGTTTTTATTAAAAATAAAACTATATTGCTGTGCTGTAGAGAATCTCTGTTCCTAAAATGCAAAGACTTTTAGATCTGTAACAAAAAGCAAGCAGGCAGAAAGGGATTTATTAAGATTACATATTCTTCATATTAACATCTGTTTTAGCACATATTGGAAGGAAAAACATTTTTAATGTACTGTTTGTGTTTGTTAATGGCCATCTTTGATTTCCCTGGATTATAATAAAGAGTCCTTAAAATAAAAACAATCAATAAAACTTACGCTCACTGTCATAATTATGAAACACAATATATTCCTATCCTAAATTATTTAAACAGAACTGTTTAAAATTTATGACATTACCCTGGAAAAAGGCACACAAAGGATGAGTCATATTGTTGAGAATTTTCATGTGTTATGCAGCAATGATTACTTGCAGAGTGGCTGATGAAATATTTGGAAAAGGAAAGAGCAATCTTTCCAAATCAAGTTACATAACTTTGATGTACATAAATGTAATCCATTCAGTAGTCCAAGCAGAAAAGTGGTATTTATGGCCCAAGCACAAAAGCTCTAGTTGTAATTCTTACTAGGAAAGCAAAACAGGAACAGGGAAGATGAGGGAGGAGAGAAGAGGAGAAATTCATCCTTGTAGAGGTAAGCAATGCTTACTTGTGCTGCATTTGCTGGATCTGGATGCAAGAAAACTGAATACAACTTCAATTGCATAGAAATTCCAATGCAAATTAATAAGACGATTCCATGCAGGGAGCCGTAAATCCCGGATGCCTTTAACAGAGTCTACTTTGTGTCAACCCTGCCTATTTTTGGTCCTGAGCTGACCACTTATATAAGGAAACGCTAGAAGACATGGAGATGTGGCAGCTTTCCATCAGCAGGCTGGGTCCACTTGTTCTTCCCAAGGGACTGCTTTGACCCTTGATGTCACTTGAAAGCCTCTGAAGCACGCGCAGCTCTTATCAACTTACCATACGCATATCTTATTGGGTATGTATGTGTGTGTGTGTGTATGTACATATGTACATGTGCATACTCATGGAGAGGGATGAGATTTAAAAAAAGAACAAATTTATTTCTGCTATATTTCATCTGAACATAATCTTTACAGATGCCCACAGAGCTAAAGTATCTGAAACTCTCAAAATATATTTAACATCTGGACTGTTGAAAAATATCTTTAGTACCATCTTGGAAGTTGACTTAGGAATCAAAACTCAACTACAGCAAATTAGCACATACCTATAACAAAACCTCGTCAGAAAGGAACAAATTTTATCTAGCGGAAATAATTATAACAACAATGGCTAAATTCCCTAAGCAAGCTTAATTCAGCCCTCACCTGTACACACACTGTGCAGTATTCTGAACCACAGAGATACAAGCCTTATTCTCCAGGCTATTGCTGGTCTTGAACTTTCCACGGGAGAGTCGGGCCATTACCTACCAGATGTATAGTCTAAGAGCTTTGAAATCTTTACCGCCCTGAAAGAAGGGCAGTTGTGCTGGAGATCCTTGCTGCCACCTGTAACCCTCTGGATCTGAACAAAGTGGCTTCCTTACTGAGGCTGCCTGGCCTGCTAGCGGCAAAATGGGGGACACATTTTCTTGCCTTCAGTCAAAATGTTCACAGCTGAGAAATCACTGCTCTCCTCTCAACAGTGCAACGTGCCCAGGTTGGACAGGCTCCCCTAAGAATTCAGTTAGGGACTATATCTGAAGTATAACAAACTTGTACTGAAAATAACCAAATTCTGTGTTTGCCAAGAACTTATCAGTTAGACAAACGTGAGAGAGGTTTTATAGCAATGGCCAAAGACCAGCTTGGTGCTAAATTTCAAGTACTTTTTCAAAAGCACAGAGAAACTAGAAGACTACAAAGGGAAGATCATAAAAATTCAATACAACCAAACCAGCATATTCTCCCCTTAACCTGGTTCACAAGAAAAAAGCTGAGCTACTTCAAAAAGACATAAGCACAAATACATCCCTAGAACACACACACATTATAGCCTGAGAGGAGGTAACCCAGCATAAAACGGTTTGGCCAAACTGATAGTTGATGCTGCCAATGCCACCTGGAAGTCCATCATGATGCACAACCTACTGCCAAAGCTTCCTTACAATGCAAAACAATGCAAACAGCATCAGGGTGAAACTTGCAGAGTTTACAAGTCAAAATTAAAGTTTTTTGGCTGACACATGCACCCCTATGTGAATGCCGTATTATGACAGAGAATGTATCAACGGTAGCAGTAATGTTATACGTACCCAATTTTACTTCTGTATTTCTGGCACATGCTACACAAACATTTCCAGATTTCACAGAACGGTATTCTTAACAGTATTTGCAAGTGGGCTACATAAAATTTACCTACAAACTGCTGCAGAGTTATGATAAATTACATGTCACATGACATCTTCACTAATAATAGATATGACTCAAGAGTACTGCAGCAGATTTATCTGATACAATAGAGGAAACAAATAACATGGTAGTAATTAGCCACAGGCAGTCCAAAATCCCTCCTCCCCATCCCCAAACTGGGTAAATATTTTGTCCTATTGTTTCACCGTTAAAGCAAAAAAAAAGAAACCCGTAATTTATAAATTGATTTACTTATTTCAAGCATGCAGAAAGTTCTGAGCTTTAAAAACATTTTTGAGAACACATTAACAATATAGACAAGGATCACACAAAGACATACCAAGTAAGCAAACGGCGACACACAGAACACTCTAAATAAAATGACTGAGCCTTAACCAAACTGGGTCCTGACATCAACTGGGTATGGAGGGGCACCATAATCCAGAGGAAGTATTTTTTAACGGATATTTATGTTAAATTATGCTAATTATTGTGATTATGCTAACTATAGATTAAAATCAAGAGCCAACAGGAAACGGCCAGGAAATGGTGACTATTTTTTTTAATTCTATTTGCATACATGAAGTACAAAAAGTAGGATTTTACAAGTCTGCAGTTTTGCTAAACAGCAAATAGAAGTCATAAATCATGTGGAGTAACTGCTGATGAAGTATTCAATGAAAATCACATGATATTCTCCTTGTGTGAGTAAGAGTCAAACAAGGTGTTATGTTCACTCAGAGATGTTTGGATACATCAACAAATTGTTCTGTGTAATCACTAGGACAAAACGGCGTGAAATCCCATCGCACGGAAGGAAGGCAGGGAGAGTGGGGAATGCCAGTGCCTGCAGATGGCTGAGCCTTCCTCGCGTTCTCTGACCCTTATCCACCCCCTCTTACACACGAATCACAAGCGAGGTTTTCAGCTACTTTAGCACTGAACAACTGTAGGTTTTACAGGAAAGAATTCACAGAGACCAATTTTGTTAGCTGGTCTTCAATAAAACCTCAGGAACTTCTATCTTTATTATGGAGGAAACTTTGCCCAGACTAATTGGATGCCATTTGAGAGCAGCCATCACTACACAGGCAACTTGGCTGACATCAAGGTGAATGCTTTCATTTTTAGCAGAGATAAAACACAGAAACATAGGTCACAAAATGACTCAAATTTAGTCATGTGTTACACACCCAGCTAACAGACTATTATTTTAACTACTATAAACAGCACACTTTTTTTTTTTAAAAATCTAAAACTTAGACAGTGAGACTTTTCAAATTATTTAAGACCTGGATATTTAAAAACAGAATGAAAGCATGACTTGTTAGATATACGCACTGAGAAGCTACATTTCATGTATATGAAAACCTTGAAAAATGCTAAAAGGCATTATTTTTAAAGGTTTCTCTTTCTTTTCATGTGTAAAATAGAAAAGTAATCAACATGCTAGGAAAACAACACTTTATCAGCTTCATGAGTAACCTTTCTATGATTTTACCAAAGTTAAAATTCATATGGAACCATCCTAAAGCACTTGAGAATAAGATAAAAGAAATTCTAAAAAACCAGCTTAGACAGCCAGCCTGGGTACCACAATTCCCCACTTAGAAACAGCTCTCTCATAACCATAAGCAACTTAATGGCTTTGCCTATTGCAAATCCAGTGGACACAAAGTCTGCCCAAAGAAAATCATATGCAAGCTGTAGTCTATGCATTTTCATTGTATGGGGGGAAAAAAAAACAAGCCAGAAAATGTGTAGAAATATAAAAGAAATAAAGGAATTGAAGCTAGTGAGGTAGATGTTAGAAAACAGGAGCATGACAAGCAAGATTAACCACAAGTGATCTCTCCTGGTCTTGGAGTACATTTCTCTCCTACCATTTTTACCTGATAAGAATTCTGATCTAAGGCAAGCACATCAACAGAGATGATTCCACAGTAGTCAAAAGCTTACGGGGGGAAAATGGGGAGGGTTAAAAAAGGCAAGATAATTAGGGAGCAGATGACAAAATTATAGACTGATCATTAGGCAATTACTCAGACAGATGAAGTAACACAAGATGCTATCACAATTATCACGAAGTTAGCACAGTTACAGTTTTTTACTCTAATCCTAAACATAAGTCCATTAGATGTTGGCAATTAAATTACTTCTGAAGCCTATTTATTTCAGTTATCTTAGTAGAAGGACATGAACATATGGTAGAAATTTGTCCTTGCCTAAAATTACTCTGCTTGTACTACGTACATTAGAGCATGCAGACAGGGAATGGCACTGCCAGATGCAGTGAAGGGAATAAGAGAATAAGAACAGGGGTGAAGGAGGGAAAGGCTTCCTACCACCCCTTTCACACATGCTAATGAAATATCATTTGCTGGAACAGGAAAAATTCATAGCACTTCAAGGTCCAGAAGGACTAGCCACAGCTGTGGTGCATGTACCCACATTAGGAATACATGGGAAAAAAAACAGGAACAGGCACTGAGCAAGTGAGAAGTCTGACTCAGACAGATAACCTGATACTGTAAAGCAGATGTGGGGTGAGAAAGAAATGCAGATCCACCAGCATGGAGAGGTATAATATATAGTCAGCACCATATCGCACTGCCGGAGCAATGTAATGTCACTGAGGGAAGAAACATTTCTGTAGTGAAAGGAGGTAAATGTCACGTCACTGGTATAGAAACAAGTGAGCTGCACAGGAACTCAAGAGATTTCTTCCCCCACCCTCCCAAGTTCCCCCCAAAACCAAAAAGAAACACAACTGAGAACAATGGAAACAAGAAGCATGAGATCTCTCTGAATCAGAGGTGCTGCCTGCGGCTACGAATGAAAGGCCTTCCAGTAGGAAATGAGGCAAAGACAGAGCAACCAAACATGCGAGAACACTGATTACAGGGAGACAGTTCTGACCAGGCCGGTGTATTTTATCATTTCTTTACTCATTTGCACCCTTCCCCTTCCAAAATCATGAATACAAGGGAGGCTTTGCTCTGCCCAGAGTCCTATTTTTGCATCTACTTTGTCTTTCAGTTCAGAAAGGACTGCAAGCTTTCAAAGGCTGGAAATTCCTCTGCTCTAGAGTCTAAAGTCTCTAGAGCATTTTGGTGGTCAACTTAAGAGTAGCTGTAACTCAAAACCAGTGCAAGACGATGAGCCATATGGGAATTTTTTTCTGAACTATTAAAAACTTGTTCATTTGCATAATGTGTAAGGACAGAAACAACAAATAGAAATTTATTCCTCACCACCGGAAACCAGAATTCTGATTTTCAACTGAAATGATAAGATCAGGCATTTCCAAATTAAGATGAGCGCAGAGAATTTAGTGCTGTTTCCCATTTCACAGAATCACAGAATCACAGACAAGCCACATTTCAGATGGCAAAGTAGAACAAATTATTTATTTATTAAAGCAAATATTTTGACTCTTGCAAGCTCAGGAAAGTGAGCATCTCACTGAAGTGTTTCCAGCTGTACAAAACCAGATCAATGTCCTTGAACTGAAAAATACAGCATAAAGCCAGTGACTATACAGAAACAGAGGTCACTTGCTCAGGCATCGTCATTTTCAGCACACACAAAAATCCCCAACGGAACAAATGGTTACAGTGCTCTCTTCTCTAGAAAAGAACTGGAAAAGTATTGGGGAACTCCATAATGATGACATCTGTTTTCACTGTCTGCATTTTTCCTCAGTTTGTAGACAGAAAACTTGCTGCCTCTACTCTTACCTCTTGTAACCTGTTAAATCTATCCTGGGCACCGACAGTCAAGATTATTTCTCTTGTATCACTACAATAAAAATTTAACTACAATTCTTTAAGCTCCACTAGCCCCTCAATTAAACTTACATGCTTCCAGCCTTCAGTTTTTAATAAGCATTTATCCCCATGTCTACAAAGGTAACCTGACTCACTTGGAAGACCGACAAGGAGACGTAAGGCTTACCTCACTCAGAGTCTGCTGATGCAGACCAGTGCCCTATGCGTGCATGCTGAGGTTCTGTGGGAATGGAGAAAGAAGCAAATTTGGGAAAACAGTGGTGATGGGAGTGACAATTAGAAGCAGCCGCAGGAAGAAATATTCTCCTTCCTATTGCTTTTGTTCTTTCTGTTGTTGGGGCCCTCTGAGATGGGAGGCACGGGAGGAATTACAGCTCCTTGTTCTCTTTTTCCTTTACGCTGTGTTCCATTTCCTTTTCTTGCACTAAAGGTTAGAGGAAGCAGAAAGTATTGTTACAGGGAATAAGGAGCCAGAGGTCTAAGGCAGTTGTGGATCCATTCGTAACAGGCAGAAGACTAAGAATTATGAAGAAATGAATCATAGAACGGTTTGGGCTGGAAAGGACCTTAAAGATCATCTAGTTCCAACCCCCCTGCCTTGGGCAGGGACACCTTCCACTAGACCAGGTTGCTCAAAGCCCCATCCAGCCTGGCCTTGAACACTTCCAGGGATGGGCCATCCAGAACTTCTCTGGGCAACCTGTTCCAGTGCCTCAACAACCTCACAGTTAAGAATTCCTTCTTAATACCTGTTCTAAATCTACCCACTTTCAGTTTAAAGCCATTACCCCTTGTCCTATCACTACAGGCCCTCTCCAGCTTTCCTGTAGGCCCCCTTCAGGTACTGAAAGGCAGCAATAAGGTCTCCCCAGAGCCTTCTCTTCTCCAACTCTCCCCACCCAACTCTCTCGCCCGTCTTCATAGGAGAGGTGCTCCAGCCCTTGGATCATCTTTGTGGCCCTCCTCTGGACTCGCTCCAACAGATCCATATCCTTCTTATGCTGGGGACCCCAGAGCTGGACTCAGTGCTCCATCTAGTTCCAACCCCCCTGCCTTGGGCAGGGACACCTTCCACTAGACCAGGTTGCTCAAAGCCCCATCCAGCCTGGCCTTGAACACTTCCAGGGATGGGCCATCCAGAACTTCTCTGGGCAACCTGTTCCAGTGCCTCAACAACCTCACAGTTAAGAATTCCTTCTTAATACCTGTTCTAAATCTACCCACTTTCAGTTTAAAGCCATTACCCCTTGTCCTATCACTACAGGCCCTCTCCAGCTTTCCTGTAGGCCCCCTTCAGGTACTGAAAGGCAGCAATAAGGTCTCCCCAGAGCCTTCTCTTCTCCAACTCTCCCCACCCAACTCTCTCGCCCGTCTTCATAGGAGAGGTGCTCCAGCCCTTGGATCATCTTTGTGGCCCTCCTCTGGACTCGCTCCAACAGATCCATATCCTTCTTATGCTGGGGACCCCAGAGCTGGACTCAGTGCTCCAGATGGGGTCCCACCAGAGCAGAGTAGAGGGGCAGAATCCCCTCCCTCGACCTGCTGGCCATGCTGCTTTTGATGCAGCCCAGGGTACAGTTGGCCTTCTGGGCTACAAGTGCACATTGCTGGCTCATGATGAGCTTCTCATCCACCAACACCCCCCAAGTCCTTCTCCTCAGGGCTGCTCTCAATATTCATCTGGGACTTATGCTTTCCAGGTATTTTTTTTCCAGTTATGAACATTGATCGTAACTGCAGAGGAAATGACTGCTACTAGGACAGACAGAAGAACCAATTTCCTTTTCATTTGGGGCATTTTATTTGAAACTAATCCAAAGACCGGTACAGCAGCATTTATAAAAGGTACCCAGAATAACAAAGAAGCTTCTGTTGATTTCAAGTCACATGTTACTTACATACAGAAACTAATTCATTTCGGTAGCTTATAGTCACAGTCATACTGATCAAAGGCACCTGCAACTGTCTTGGTTGCACATGCACTGTAGTAATTATGCATGCAAATGAAGAAATTAGACATTTTTGTGGTTGATCACCAGTGTAATTACTATAACTGAATATACGAACATGGTAACTGTACACACAAATTACACATGCATGCAGTTTTAAAAACCAAGCGTTGCATTCTTTGTCTCTATTTTGATAATGTCCTATGGAAACACTCCTCCACTGGAAACAACGTAAACTATTAATGTTTTAAAATATGTACATTTATTCAATTGTCTACTGAACATTAAAAAAATATAACAATCCAGTAATTTTGTTTTCCAAGCTGATATATCAGCAAAATCTCAACACTTTCATAAGATTTACCAGCTTGAAAAGAATAAGACATTTAAACATAGCCTCTTATTCCTCCTTTTTATATGTATTTATTAACCTGTAACTTCAATAAGATATTAAAGGATAGGTAATTATTTGAAAAAATAATGCATAAGATCAAAATTTTTAAAAAGAGCTGAGCTAAATTTCCATTAGCTCATCACAACTCTATTAGAGATAAGTGGAAATATTTTAAAAGTTTGGATTCTTACCAACCTAAACACTTAAATATACAGGATTTGATTATACTTCAGACCAGAAGAGTTGGTGCATTCAAACCCATGCAAGGTATTTTCCTAAGGTACATAACCAACAATATGGAAAATACGCTTTCATCTCTCAAGCCCAGATTTTGATCCATCTGTATTAACATAAGGAACAATTTTGCTAGGGCAAAAGCATTTATTATTAAGTACTTCAAAGAAAATGACAGAAGTAATAAAATATTCAGATATTGCTGTATTCTGGCAGATCACGGCGTAGTCGTATTGCCTTCAGCTTCTCTACTTTGATTTTTGTTCGCAACAGTTCTTCTTCCAGTTGCTGCTTTCTTTTCAAACCATCCCTTTTTTCTTGGACATAAAGACCAATTTTTCTTTGATTTTCTAATATTATTTGATGCTCTTCTTTCAGCATTTGTAACATCTGTGGGTCATACCCACACATTGGTCTAAAGCGTTCTCCAACCTCAAGCCTAAAAAACTCATCTCTTCTTGGTACAGGAGAGGGAGACATCATCACTCTCATATCAACTGAAGATACTGATGTTGAAGGAGACCTTTCCATAATATGCACCAGCTGGTGTTCTTCCTCTTGGTCTAAGTTCTCATTTTGCTGTGAGTCTATAATCAAAGAAGGAGGAGGTTTGACATCCTCTTCTGATTGCAACTCCATCATGACTGTCGCGGGATGGTGATCCAACATTGCCTGTGGTGAACTGGTACCAGCAATTGTTTCTTTATCGATACTAGCACTAGAACACATAAAATCATATTTAAATAATCCATTAAAAACTATTTTTAAAAGGCGTAGCTGTTAGTAACCAAAGCTTCATTTGAAATACTACCCTGTTACCTATTCCTGGAACTCCATCACATGACCACCACCTGTACTCTCCTTTCTAACACACGTATACAGCCCTGTCTTATTCAGATTCCATCGCTATAAAGGCAGTATAGCCAACAGAGAACTATCCTGGTAGGCCCTTCTTCTGACACTGGAGAAGCAAGAAGGGCTATTAGTGACAAATGAGAATAAAAACAAAGCAGCAGCAAGTGATGCAACTGACAAGAAATAGTTTATATATGTGATTTTAAAAGGGCATAAATTTAGATTGAGCGGACTATGGCAGAAACATTTCCATCTCTCCAACTTATTCATCTCCTCCTGTTCTAATGTGCTCCCTGTTTCTGATTCATGCACCCAAGTATTTGTTTTGGTTTGGGTTTTTTTGTGTAAAACAATCACTGAATAAAATTACACAATCACTGAATAAAATTACACAAAGAGCCTTGAGAGAAGAAACCAGAGCCCAAATGATGACCCTGCCAGTAGATGAGGGAATCAAGCTAATCCTGCTCCTTCTCTTTGAATTGGTGATCTCTATTTTTCTGAAGCTTCAAGAGAAGACACAGAAACATTTCCATCAAGAACAGACTATAGTTCTGTGCACTTCTTTTCGAAAGTACAACGCCCACTTGACTCATCTCTCTTTGTGTAAACCCCTGAGTCAGCAGCACCTCAAATCATGATTTGACATTACACTGGCTTTGATGATAATAATGGCTCAAGCTGTTCCTGCCTACTTCTCTACCATCAATTGTCTTTGAAAGCACACACTTCTGCACATAACTCCTTTATTCAGGTAATGTTTTTTAAGCCAGATCAGCTTCTTGATCTATTTTACAGTACAGATCTACAAAGAATACTTTCAGCGTGACTGGAAAGGCAATATAGTGTAATATGGGAACAGGAATATATTAACCTGGTACCACTACCAAAGACAGCTGTAACTGGTGGCTGCAGGTATGAGACATTCCCCAACCTTGAAGAGGTTGCTACTGAGCTGCTGCCAGAAGCTACAGGCAGCGAGTGGATCCATGACTGATGTAATATTCGTGGATGCTCCCCAACCCTGAAGGACCCTAGTTGCTGTCTATTAAATTGGGGGTGGGAGGTGCTTGTTTACACGTTTTAAACTCCTTGTGAGCCCTACAATCCACAAACTGAGAAACACTTTCTGCTTAGTAAAACACTGTCCTGGTTAGCAGTAGATGTGGGTTCAAATTCTCAGAGACAAAGGAGAAATTTAGTTTGTACATCACACTTCTCATGTAAATGCACTCCTTAATCAAAAGGTGGCATGATCATCTCTTCTGCATCTCCCATGGTCTTCAAAACTCCTTGTTTAAGAGTTAAGCAGTCTTTAACTGCAGTTGCCAAAGGACCCTGATCTAGTCTGCCGTTCATTAACATGAGAGTGCAATTTCTAGAATAAAAGCATGAACGCTTCTCAATACTCAATTACAAAAATGTTCAACAGGGTCAGAGGAATATATTTTCCAAAAATTCCACCCAAACTATTTTAACTAGAGATGTTAAAAAAAAAAGAAAAAAGAAAAAAAAACAAAAAAAACAAAAAAAAAAAAACCCACCAAGAAAAAAAAGAGTCCATGCATCTGAAGCAGGTATTGAAAATAGACCTTTCATTTATTCCCAGAAAAAAATGCCAGGATAATCTTAATTCTATCAACTGTTACCTGAGCTGCCTATAGAGTATCAATTATATCACCTTACTCCCTCCTCCTCATGCCACAAAGCATAACCTTTTCCCATATACCGCTTTTTCACATTCCTTTTATTCCTCATTGAGCATCGGAAGTAGTATAACAAATTTTCACTTGTTTTCCCCAGTGCTGGCTGTAATTCTGGGCTTCCCCCTCTTCACAACCACAGCTTCTAATACAGCTTCCCTCCTCCTTATTTGCTGGCTCCTGGCCAGCTTCTAGCCTGAGAAAAGTGGAAACAACCAGCAGGAGAAGCAGGTCATTCTGACAAAAGGAAACAACAGAGAGAGCAGAAAGAGAAAGTGAGAGAGGTTAAAGAGAAGAAAGATAGGTAAGATTTAGTCTAACATAGACTAGAGCCTCCAAACAGTGAAAAATCCATCTCTTAAAAGTGTAATCCACACAGAACTAGAAAATTACCAAATCTCCAGGTAACTCCGATGAGGCGCTTTTTTTTTTTTTCCTTAGAGTCAGTCTCTTAAGAGGAAAACAATTAGACAGCAAAGAGAGAACGAAGGAATTGAGAAACAAAAGAGCCGCCTGTATGGTGGTTACTAATGTTGTTTCTGACAACTTGACTGAAAGAAAGACAAACAACAGTTACCACAATTGGGGGATGGTGTTTATAACCCTGCAGGCACCCACGATTCACAGCGAGCTAGAAACTGCTTAAAGGTGTGATTAAGAATTTGGATTCATTATAAGTTGTATTTCCATCCCAGAAAACCTAAGTCATATCCTGGTGAGTTACAAGCCCAATACTGGGTTTTTAAAATTAGAGTAAAATGCAACTCAGAGTTAAAATTAGAACTATAAAATAATGATGTATTTGGGCAGGGAAAAAAAAATCATTTAAGTTGTAATTCTTTTCCTTCAGCACACAGTGTATTTGCTGTTCCTAGGAAAAACCATTTTGGGTAAGCAGTAATCAAGTCAATGTTCCCAGAGCCATAAGGGACTGCAAAAAATGTTTAAATTACAGGAGACAAACTATGGAGATCATTAGCTCTTAATCATTCACGAAAAGCGTCACTGCTTTTTATAAGCCGATCTACAAACCAAAGTTCTCACACTATTTTTTTTTTTTCTCCTTACAAAAGTTGGTAGTCAAGACACTGCAACCTTTATTAGCGCAATTAAAAGCCTCGTTTTGTTCCAGAGAATTCTTTGGAACTGTTCCTCCAGGGGCATTCACCAGGAGTAGCAGTGCAGCCCAGTTGCTTCAGACTTCTTTACGCAAAGGACCCACAACAGCATATTTTTAGAGCATCTGGCATGTTGGGATTTAGACAATTGTTACCATTCAGTTCAACCAGTGGCACCATGAATCCAATTCAGCGTGTGTGCGCATGCCAGCTTTTCTTAAGAGTGTTAACGCTGCTGCACTGACTATCAGTATATGTGATTAAAATACGTAAAGTTTGCTTCCCATTAATCTCCTTGGGAAAATAAGAAAAATCAGAGCTTTGTCAAGGTTGCTGGGGAGTTATTTGACCTTTTTTTCCCTCCTCCCTATCTTAGTTTTTGTATCTGGAGGAACCAAAACCTGACCCAGGCATTTTTTGATCCCTCAAGGACCAATACAGAACCAGCAGAGTGTTGCAAGGCAGATATGAGGGGCATTAGCCAGCTGTGGGAGAAAGCCTGCATGCTGCCTGCCTGTATTATGTCTGGCTCAAATCTAGACAGTGTGTCTCACTTTACTGAGCAGTAAAAAAAAAAAAAAAAAAAAAAAAAAAAACCTACAAAAAAAGAAAACTTCTAGTGCTGTACCTCTCAGTTTCTCTCTATATTTAAACTACCTAATATACGATATATAAACTGCTTGGGGTTTAGGCTGCAATTAGCTTTGCTCCAGTTTTAGGGACCCACCACCAATGCAAGAAAAGTATAATTTAAAAAAAACAAACATTTGCACTCACAAAGGCACTGTCGTTTGGGGAGTCAAGTATTTTTTTCAAAGGATTTGGATCAGTTAAAACATAACATGCAAACATCAGAGTAAAAGCGAGAAAAAAGGTGTATGAGTAAGGTTTCTTAGCTCTGTGAACTAACTTTATTAAAAATCTTCTATAAGCTGGTAATAGTGCCATATGTTGCAAAATGACTGCAGTATTACCTTAAATGGAGGAGAATAGCCATCACTTTGCCAGTGTTTGAATAATCTGCCTATTAAAAGGTAGGGGAGGGGTAGAGGTTGGAGCTACTATTCCTCTTTGATTCCCTCTTAACCCTCACTTTCCAGAGTACGACAAAGACTCTGAAACAGGCTTTGAAAGAGAGCTGAAAAAAATGAATGCAGTGCTAAGTCACCATACAGCTTCCTATAAAACAAAAGCAGTATTATTTTGTCATCGTTCCCCATTTGGGGATTTTTCTCTGATACACATTTCCTCTAGGAGCCTGAACACAAGCAGAGCGTTACAGAGCAGATAGGAGGCGCCACCATTTTCATTCAGTAACAAAATAAAAAGAATCGTCTCACCTTTGAACACCGCTCCTGTCTCTTAAACACACACTGGAAATCTGTGGAATCATCTCCACAACTTTCTTGGTTGGCTCGGAAATGCTGCTTTTACAATCTGAGTGAGTCTCCTTTTGCTGCAATAGCTCCTGTTTGGCATATTCTTTGAGCCTCTTGTACAGCGTGCGCAGGCCCTGTGCGGTACGAGGAGGGCGATCTACTCCGATGGCATTGTAGTTATCAGCTATGATATCCCAGCATTTGTTTTTTTCCACTATTACAGAATGCTTATTGGTATGTTCCTCGAGAATTTTAACGTACGGCTTCACGAGTTTTAGCAAATCGAGCTTTTCAGATAAGGTAAAATTAGAAGATCTGGCCTTCCCAACCATTGTTATCTTTGAATTAAGGAAGCCGTTTCTGAAGCCACCATGCAGTCCCTAGCTCTGCTCAGCTCTTTTTCACAAACAGAAAAAGATCAGGCTTAACTAGGCTAGTCTCATTTAGGCCCACGCCTACAAGGGAGGGTTTATTAAAATTCCTTCAGCTTAAGCTGACGCAGGTTCAGGAAATCTGCTTAAGCCAAGCCTGACCTACATAAGGCTTCAGACTGAAGAAGACGAGAAGAAACAAGCAAAATACACTTTTGTATGAAGAGACCAGACACACGCAGGATTTAAAAACACAAAGGTTTAAAGATTAGCACGTTACCCAGCTAAAAATTACCTCATTTAGCTTGAGTAACAAGCTCTGACACATCTCCCTAGCGCGCTCTCTCTCTCACACACACACACACACACGCGTTATCTCAAACTGAAACCGCGCTCGAGATGATTTTACGTGTCCCAAAAAAGCAACAATTGCTTTGTGAAACGCACTGAGCGTTACGGGCCGCGGGCGGCGAACGGCGAGGGCGGCGGGCGAGGGCGGCTG
>NW_009259600.1:2336565-2347341 GCF_000687185.1 Egretta garzetta
GGGATTTTCGTAACATCCGCCAGGCAGCAACCTACTTTTGTAACGCTACTTCCCAGGCATTCTTTCAGGATAAAAACCCGATTTCTGTTAATGAGGTGCGTGCGCGCGCGTTTCTAGTCTGGCTCGAGAACGTATCACCTTAAACCAGGTCTTCACGTAAAATTGCACGCAAGGCTCGAAATCGCCGCCGTCTAAACTAGAATCAGCAAATCGGAGAAAGAGGAAAAACCTGCCGCTGTGAGGAAAGGTGCTCTCAAATACAAAGAGCAAAAACCAAGTTTGAAAAATGATGTACATGACTGAAAAGAGTCCGGAGGGTGGAAACAAACACCATTTGAGATAGTGGCAACAGCGTCTCGAGCTTAACATGTTCAGCCTTGAAAACAAGGGAGCCTAGAAGGGGGGGGTGAAGGAAAGAGAAATCTAATTATAGTTTGAAATATCTTAAGGCTATAAAGGTCTAGGTATAAACTTGTTCGCTCCAAGGGGAAAAAAACCCAAAGCAGACACAAGCCGTATTCAAAACAAGAAATTCGCACTAAACAAAGGGAGGCTTTTAACTGCTAAAAATCAATTAGCATTTAGAATAACAAGCAAGTTTGGAACCATTTCTGAGACTTGGCTTGCCCGTACCACCTAACAAAATTGTGACCAGTCCACTTTGCTGGAACTGCTTTCAAGCCAAGACTAAATAAAGCATTTTATAGTCTGAAGGCTGTTACACTAGGATTTGAGAAACAAAATACTCATGTGGTTAGAAGCACTGCATGAAAACCATCACTTTTAAACACCTAATCCATCCTTATTTCCCCACACTTTGCTCTTTACTAATATTAAGAGTAGAAAGCTGCTGGTTATATTTTTTTTGTTTAAATTGATGCACCTGGTTATTCTTCAGTAACTGTCAAAAAAATAAAAATAAAAAAGGAATATGCCTCAGGTAGTTTAGGCTGCTGGCAGTATCAGAATTGAGTCACAGGCGAGCCTACGTTGTACCTTGTGACGTTGAAGCGCTTGTGCGGTGCCCAGTCTCTTGACTTTTCAGTGACAAAAGGGAAGGAATCGGTGTTGGGTTGTGCGACTGAAGGCTCCTCCCCACAGACACAAAGAGCAGAGATGATCAGTGTCCGGCAGAGGAACCCCAATAACCTAAATGAAAGAAACTGGGCCCTCAGCCCAGCTGCTCCCAGGGCTGTCAGAAACATGAGCAGCCCAGTGGGCCGGGGGCGAGACCCAGAGGGATGAGTCCATGGGAGAGGCGCTCTCTGGATCACCTTGCAGACTGAAGGAGGGGGGTTACTGCCCACTGGGACTCATTATGAGATGCCAGGAAAGAGTATTTTGGGTTTGCAGAAGGCACAGTACGGCACATTTAGAGGAAGAACCAAAGGCAAGAAAAGAAAGAGAGGAAAGTGGCTTGGGACAGAACAAGCATAGGAAAATATTGGGGAAAAAAAAGGGATAAAAGGGGCCAAGTGCATGTATACAGGTGGCTGCTCACTACGGTCGTCCAGCCATGCCCTGCCCCTGATCACAGCAGTTCGTCCTATCTTCTCATTAAACTACAAGTTGTAGCTATTTTCCTGGGTGAGGGGAATCTCTGCTCTGCGTGCGTGACTGCATGGATGCGTGCGTGCCAGCACCTGCAGTTGTACCGTGGGTCACTGAGGCCTGGGAGCCGGGGGCATCGGCAAGCAGAGAGGCTGGCAACCACGCAGGCTGCCTGGGTACCTGTGTCAGTGTGGGATTGCTGGCAAACACCAAGCCGGACTAGCCTGCAAGTTGGAAAGAGGCTTGGGAGCCAAGAATTGGAGCAAACACAGCTCTGGGCTAGATACTGGAGAGACCAGAAGGTCTGAGATTTGGCTACTGGAGGGACCAGGACACCTGGGGACTGGCCACTGGTAAAGTCATAAATCTGGACCAGCTGCCAGAGAGACCCAGTGCAAGTTTGTGAGGCAACTGGGAGACCAAGGGATCCAGCGACCAGCTACCAGTTAATGGTCTGAAGTTGCGCCAGGGCAGGTTTAGGCTAGACATTAGGAAACATTTCGTCACAGAAAGGGTTGTCAGGCTCTGGAATGGGCTGCCCAGGGAGGGGGTCGAGTCCCCATCCCTGGAGGTATTTAAAAGATGGGTATATGAGGTGCTTAGGGACATGGTTTAGTGGTAGGATGGCAGTGCTAGGTTAACAGTTGGACGTGATGATCTTAAAGGTCTTTTCCAACCTGTGATTTCCAACCTATGATTTCTATGATTCTACTGAGCAGAGCAAGAGCCTGAAGCCACTTGCTGGAGGGATCCATATTGTATACATATGTATTTTCCACAAACAGGCTTTCATCCCAGTCAGCCAGGAAAGGGAAAGGATGAGGCCACTGATGCTGCTTGTGTTTGTGTGAGTGCTGTGTTTTCTGTGTGGCTGGCCATATATATACATACAGGGTGTACCTGTGCGCGCATGCCTTTTGGGAATACTGCGGGCTAGACCTGGCCACAAGGAGCTGCAGCAATCTCCTCAATACTGGGCTACCAGATGCAGCAACTCCTAATGTACTTGTATTTAACTTGTATTACTTTATCACCTTACTGCTTAATGTTGCTAGAGAGACCAAGTTTCCACACTAATGCAATTACAGCAAAATACCACTACAAAGATTCTTTTAAGCAACTGCCTGAAGGAATCAGTCTGAATTACATATTGTTCTGCAGGAGTGTAAAATAACCCTTGTAAAAACGAAGCTGGCTCCCAACCAAGATTTCTTCCTTCTTTTTTTTTTTTTTCCTTTTAAAAATAGCTCTGCTCATCAGCCTAAGGTTATATCAGTACTTGGATGAGAAATCACAGAAGGTGAGAAGCCTGGATATTAGTGTTACGTATAGACTGCTTTGAGCTGAAACAATAGGTGTAGTTCCAAGGCAATTACAAAAAATCTCGCCACAGTCCACCCTTCATCCTGCACCTTCCACCAATGCTAGTGCTTATGCAAGACAGTGCACAGCCAGTTCAGGAAGATGATCCAGTTACAGACTAATCAATTTTTTATTTTTTTTTTTTGGCAAGCATAGAGTTTAATAATCAGTTTAAGACGACATTGTCAAAACAGGAATTTCTGCCTCCCCCCGACCCTGTCATGTTCCTGCCCCTTCACTGTGCTGATATGAGCACTCAAATCTGAGCAAGTCAGATCAGGGAACTGATTTGTCTCCAAATTAATCTTTTTTTTTTTTCTGAGCTGGGTTAGTTTCAACCACCAGAAGTTCCCTGATCCGGTATGCCATGGGATAAATAAATTGCACAAAAGAAATATATTGAAAAAGCTTCTCAGACTCCATAGGGGTCATTTTAGGAATATGGTTTGCAGTGCACCCTACAAAAACTTGTATTAGCATCACTGAGGGGACAGCAAACCACAGGTAGTGGGGAGGAAATTCTGGCCACTGCTGAAGAAAATAGTCATGCATGCACTCATCACATCACTTCGCTGCTTTCTATACCTCCTGTTTTAATCCTATGTGCAAGGTACAGCTCATTTTTCCTTCATATTTTCAAGGTGGAAGTCGCTAATCAGAATCCTGAAAAGAAAAAATTCTTGGATTCAGCATTTTTTTAAAATTTGTTTGATTCTTTCCTTTAAAAAAACACAGATGCTTCCCAATTTAAATGTTAATATTTAAAACCCCAGTTTTCAAGTGGATGGAAACTTCATATTTGGAAGTTCATGAAAAACGGGAGCTGTGAGAGTAAATTAAAGTATTTTTCTAGGGAAAGGAAAATGAGCATGATTCTTCAAAAACCAACCAACAGCCCCTTGCTAAGGTTACAGAACTTCAACACTTGGGAAAACTACAGGTAATAAGAAAGGTCAGGTATTTGCTGTGGAAAAGTCTAGAATTAATACCAAAGAATTATGCAAATAGTGCATCCTGGAGACCTATCGAGAGATGAATATATCACAGCTATAATACAGTCAGGGATTAAAGTAGCCAAATGACTATGAATTGCTGAAAAAGCTCAATGGGCCCAGATTTTACCAGTGACAGATTTGTATCATGGCCATTAGGTGCATCAAGTAGCCCATGTAAATTTAGGTACATTATGAGACAGAACACCTTGTAAAGGAGAACGGCTTAAATCAGGGGAGCATCTTGGATGGAGGGAGAGGAGGGTTCCTTTGCCACACAGAACTGAGGAAGAATCTCTCCGTGACAGACTTAAAAAAAAAAAAATCACTGTAAGGTACATGATTCAAAGACAAAAAATGTCTGAGATAATTAAGGAAGCCCTAAGAAAGAACATAACTTGAAAGATGTAGTTTGGATCAGATGGCAAACTTGAATGTTGAAGGGAATGACAGCAGCTTAAGTGATAAAGGCTGGGACCTTCTAGTGCAAAAAATATCAAATCACCAGATAAAGGATTGCTAAACTCCATGAAGGTGCTCTGCCCACAAAGTGGCAGCCCCAGAATAAGTCTGAAGGACATCTGTTCTTATTTAATAATGCGCAAGCAAACTAGCTCTGCAGAGACCTGGGTTTAGCATTTGCAGTCACCTAGGATCCTGAAAATCTTAAGAACAAGAAGACGACTGCAAGATCTTAATCAAAGCTGAAGCGAAACCCTGACACCCCTGTGCTTATGAGAAACTGTAAGAAAATTCAGCAGCTAGGATGGGCTACGTTACACATCACTGAATATACTGGGCTATACTGGCAGCGGAAACATTTGGCAAGTATTGAGGCAGTTGCTCAGTCTTGCAAATGAATTTGGCAGCTGCATAAGACGACTTGAGAGTGTCTATAGGTAGTAAGGGCTGCAAAAGTTCCATTAGGTCATCATATAGTCCTCTTTACTGACACGACAGCAAGCCAGTGCCAAGTCATTCGATCTGCCTGTCTTAAAGAGCCTCCTGCAGCAAAGGGTGGGTGAGAAAGTTTCCAACTCCAAGAGTATCTCATAGGGACAGTTTTTTCATAGGTAATCTCAAAATTAAGGGTCGCAGGCATTATTCATTACGGAAAGGGCTTAGGATGACAAACTATTATGAGCCAAAAGTTGCAAGACTACTTCACCTGGAAGTTACAGTGCTTAAATACATTCTCTCCAGACTTTTTAGAAGTACTTTTAGATCATTTAAGTTGTGTTTCAAATAGCTTTCTCATTTCACTTGGTTTTTTTTCTCGTCTGCATCACTTTCACCATCAATCTTGCACTTTCTTGTCTTCAGCCTTGCTGTACATGAACCTCTCAGACCACTCCTTTCCGTTCTCCTGCACAACTATTTCTAAACATTTCTAAACCTCTGTCCTGCACTGGGACAAGCGGAAGCTTTACCTCCTTTGTCCTGCATCTATTTCTGTGATCGTCATCTAGCATGTATTAATTTCTAACAGTTCTTGCAACTGCTGGAAGAACAAGGGTGCATGTATCTCGTGACAACCACAGAAAACACAGAAGTTAATGACGCAATTACTACTTTTACGCCACTCATTGAAACTAGTCTGAATTATACGTGGCCTACTCCAGAGCTCTTATCAGCTAAAATTCTAAGCATAAAAGCTAACTACACATCTGTCCCCTCTGTGAGAAACTATGGACTAGGGTATTGTTTATTAAGATCTATGTTAAGCTCAATTATTAAGATCTATGTTAAGCTCAATTATTAAGATCTATGTTAAGCTCAATTATTAAGATCTATGTTAAGCTCAATTATTAAGATCTATGTTAAGCTCAATTATTAAGATCTATGTTAAGCTCAATTATTAAGATCTATGTTAAGCTCAATTATTAAGATTTATGTTAAGCTCAATTATTAAAGATGTATGTTAAGCTCAAGGTAAAGGTTAGGCAAGAAAAGATATGAAATTGCTTACACAAACTAAACCGGATACCGTTTGTGCAAGATAACCGCCAGATGTCCAAGAATCGACAGAAACAGGACAGACAACCCCATATAAGGACATATGAGTGAGGGGTCAACTATAGGACAAAGGAGGAAGACTTCTTACTTCGGCCTCAACGACCACCAAGAGGCAGAAAACGACCCCCTAACAACAACTGAGGCATGCGCAGAGTGCCTCCACTACTTCATTGAACATGGAAGTAAAGATGTATAAAAAGAGACTGTTTGAACTGCTCAGCACGGCAGTTGGCGGAGCGCAGACTCCCCTGCCGTCCAGCGCTGTATTTGCTCATATTCTACTTGCTATAATTAATAAAATTTTAATTGGATTATGATCAATTGTGGTCTCAATTTATAACACCTCTGCTGATGTAAGGCATTCTCCCAACGTTTAGCCCACTGAAATGGGAAATACTCAAATTAGAGAATTAACATGCACCCCATGCCAAATTTTAAAGAATTTATCTTCATCTCAGTCTGACATTCCAGGGCCCACACATTCTGATCAGTAACCACTCTTCAAACTAAGTTTGGCTTAAAGCTACAAGACTCTAAATTATAATAGTAAGTGACTATACAGCACTGTGAATTAGCTCTTTACTTTGTAAGTCATGTCCTTAAAAAAGAGCCAAGCGCACCATTCTTTACAAACTCATAAGTGTGTCCAGTTACTAATGCATGCTTGTATCCTCTCTGATCTTCTCTTCCAACAAGCTTTTTGATGACTCATTAGAAGCAGGTGAGAAATAAAGATTTAAAATTATTATTTTCTCAGGATATTTTGCTTAAATTCTTACATCCCCATTTGCAAGACAGCCTCTAGAAAAAGAAATGGTGTAAGAGAAGCCAAGTTTCTGCAACTCTCCTGTCTTTTCATAGAGATAGGAAAATTTTGGAGATTATGCTTTTAAATACTAACCTCAAAATACTTCCCCATGCACTATTCCCTGCATTTGACATAGGAGCAGCTTTCTCCATGCTTCAATTTTGCTCAGCGGATGTTTTGAGGACAGTGAGATAACCATCTTACCACTATCTTGTTGATTTTAGAAAAGTCATATTGTGACAAAGCTTCTGTTTCAGGGGAAGACTTAAGGCCCAAAGCCAAAAGCTGAGACTGAACTCCACTTATGCTGGCATGGCAACAAAGGGGATCCAAACAGTGAGCATAGCCACAGAAAGATTTAGCGACTATCTTTGAAGGAATCCAGGCCAAGTCTGCAATAATACTCATGATAGCCCAAAAAAACCTTCCAGTTCCCTTCAATAAGGCATTTCTTGCCCCTCCACCCAACAGCTACATTCTCTCCATCTTCCCTTAAATCCACTTTCATATCTATTGGAGACAGGAGGGCTGGGGGAGAAAAAAAAACAACTCCCACACCCCAAACCAGGACTTCCCAAAGGGTGGGAAAGTGGAAAAGAAAAACAGCCAAGAAATTTAGAATAGCCATGTATTTCTCTTTTGCCCATCTTCACTCCTTACACACACACAGCCTGATAATAGATTTTGATAATCAAGAAGAAAATAAGAAGAAACTATGTGTACATATTCCCTCAGAATGAATGAGGAAACCAAAAGAATAATTACTGCTAAACTTGAATCCTTGAAAATAGTCTCTATACAGAGTACTTTCTAAGTTCCTCATTTTTAAAGTTACGGTATTAGATAATTCCATTTTCTGTCTATTGCAGACTCTATGTCCTGTGTTTGCATGCAACTCCTGGGAACTAAATTATAATAAATATATTGAAATAGTAAATTCTATTCCCAGCACATGCCCTGCCGCCCCTAAGAAAGGGGAGTTTCCTTTATATCTGCTGTTTCAACATTAGGTCTCTGTCTCTGCACAAGAAAGAGTACTTAAGTCTTTCTTTTCTTGTTTACAAATGCTAATTTTCAATAACTTGGCAAGTTAAAGAAAAATGCATAAAAGATTATTATTTTTACATGCAGCACAGCTCTCTTCAATTGCAGATATATCACTACTCAAAAGTAAAGAACCTAGCAATTTATATTTTTTTCATTCTGAAGAAGCAACAACAGTTGCTTTCAATAAGCAAGTTATCACTGCAAAACTTTCACTTTAATCCCTCCAACTTTTTGGAAAAATGTGGGATATCTTACATCTAATATAACTCTTTTTCTTTATTTTCTGATCATGTAATACCCTTCTTATTTCTGGTTTCCTTCCCCTCTCCTTCATTATCTTCTTTAGCTCAAATACACATATCAGAGCACACTTAACTAGGGCAAATGAAAAGTGTATTTCACTGTCAATTCACTACCCTTTTCTCAAATATGTGAATACCCTGGTTATATCATCTGTCGTTACACAAAATCTAGTTATTCACATGACAGCAAGATATGTTCATATCAAATTATAAATTTTGTAGTACTAACTGTGGAAATACCACACTAGAATTATGCAAGTCTGGATTTGTTTTACAGCAGCCTATCATGCTGCATTGCAGATGGCTACCCCATCCAGGAAAGCAGCTTTGCAGTTGCTGAATGTTATACGATACGTTGCCTTTGGTGGTGAAGCTGGTGTAAGTTCCTTCTTACTACCTCATTCTCAGCTGATAATTTTACTACGACAACATATCTTACTGCTCAGCTGGTGGGCAGCACAAATTCAAGATAAGTAACACTGGTTAGGGATGTGAAATCCTTCAACAGGCTAGTGTATCACCTAAGCATATGATATTCTTTTGCTTGCTGTCAGCCTATGGCAACCAACTCCAAGTTGCCTGCCTGTTGGTACAATCCAGTAACAGTTTCTCCTCTGACAGCCTTTAAAACTAAAGAAGTAGGGAAGTCATGGCTGCTGCATTTGGTGCTTCTGAGCACAGAAATAGAAGCCTTCAAAGACAGTGTTCTGTTGGGTGCATAGTTCTGGTCACTACTATGCAGAAGGTGATAAATCTATAGGAAGTGGAAAGAAAGAAAAAAAAGAAAACCAACCCCTGAAGAGTAACGGCAGACTAAAGAACCTCTCTTTTTTTTCTTCTTAAGTCCTGAGAGTTTTGAACACTTTAAGACTACAGTAGCAAAGCTACTTTGCTAAAATGCTGTTCCCTGCTTTACTATCATACCATCTTGATGAGGCTCAGCCTGGCTGAAAGAAACTGCTGAAGACGAGGATACTATCACCGTGCCACAGTGGGGAGCGGGGCTGGGAGGAGGTCTGGCAGCCCCTCGCTATCTGTCAACAGTTGCCTCAAATGTGCAGGAAATGCCTCTGTCACTCCCCTCACTTGTCTGCTTCTTGCAGAAGCAGCCTAAACTCATGTCAGGAGCCTGAGCAGCCTAGGCTCATGTCAAGAGCCTGAACTACCCTGGGGAAGATTATACTATTAACTACCAGGGACGAAACAGTGTCACGCGTACCTAACTATATCATAACAACTCATGCTAAAAATTGCGGTACTGAGAACATTTTGCCGAACCACTGGAAGTTCCTCTTTCCTCTCTTGCTATTTTAAGCACCCTTTACTCTTATTTGTAACCCACATACAGCATGACTTTGCAAGTCAGCAAGCACAGAGCTTATAGTTCAGCTATATATGCTGTGACTATGCACTAATGAGGGTATAAACAAGAGGCTGAAATGCCAGCCGCTCAGAGCTCCCCTCAGCTGGTCTGAGACACCCCCATAGAATCATAGAATCGTTTAGGTTTGAAAAGACCTTTAAGATCATCAAGTCCAACCGTTAACCTAGCACTGCCGTCCCACCACTAAACCATGTCCCTAAGCACCTCATCTACCCATCTTTTAAATACCTCCAGGAATGGGGACTTGACCACTTCCCTGGGCAGCCCATTCCAGTGCCTGACAACCCTTTCTGTGAAGAAATTTTTCCTAATGTCTAACCTAAACCTGCCCTGGCGCAACTTCAGACCATTTTCCCTCATCCTATTGCCCATTACCAGGGAGAAGAGACAGTGCTATGCTACTCGCCGCTGGAAGTCACGAACACATCGTATCACCCCCCTTTATTGCTTGCCCTATACCTTCTCCCCTCTCCTTGTGCTCCTGAGGCATAAACCGCTGCCCAAGTCTGAGTCTAGGATAAGACCTAGCCACAACTAGACTCCTCTCTGAGAAGGAGTTTAGAAAGCAAGGGGGGCTACTCCAAACCTCATGACTCAGTGGGAGGGTCCTCCTTTTTCTCTGCGCCCATTGTCTCCCTGTACCTTTCCCCACATGACTACGTGAGTGTGCTATACACTATATACATATATAACCAACGTGCAAGATATGCTATTGGAATATTGTTGAGTCAATGCGCTATTAAGAATATTGTTGAATGCAATAAAGTACAGAAACTCTGTTATAAGCTAGACTCACCTGACCTTTGTTTGAGTCAGGGCAGTAAGCAAGCTCCAGTTCTCCATCTAATTCACCTGACAATTGTCAGTGAAGCGAGTTGCCATAAGGAAGGAGATAATTACTGTTTCCCCACTTGCACTGCTTGGGAATGGGGCACGATACATCTCCATGCATAACTGAAAACAATGCCTGACCACAGCCAAGGGGAAACCTGAGTGTGCATAATCAGCTGGGGAAACGCTAGGGAAGGTCTTATGCCAGCAGCAAAGTAGAAGACATCATCTCACATCCCAAGGAAGAGCACCAAGCAAAAGTTGGTGTCCTGAGATGTCAGAGAGTCCCAAAGCTGCAGAGCAGAAAACGCAAGCCAGGTAGGACTAACTAATCACAGAAGTCTCAGTGAGAAGCCTACCTACATCATGTTGACTGCTGTACAGTGGGGTACTGGGCCAATAAGGTGGCAATTTGTATGTATACCTATCATGGTTGATGTGTAAATGTACAATTCTAGAACCAGAGCCAGATCAGAGATAAGG
>NW_009259600.1:2347352-2357158 GCF_000687185.1 Egretta garzetta
TCCATGAATTTAGAAATGGCTTGTCTATTCGTTATTATAGACTATTGTGTCTATAGCACTGCAGGGAGAAGGGGTCATTTTAAGTCATAAAGAGCTAGCAAAGTAATTTGATACGATTTCGAATAAGAAATTATAACAAAATTTATAAACTTGTAAAATCTAACTTGCAAACACTGCTGTAATAAATTATTTGCACTCAGGCATCCTGTGTACTTAGTTATTATTAAGAGCTACAGATGTTTATGCAGTATCTTTTACCCAAAGACTTAACTGCTTTACCAACTGTTTATAAAAATATTTGAGGGGCCCACTGAACTGCAGCTATACATGCAGCTCCACCACTAAAATAGTCAGAAGGTAAAAATATTCCTGACTGGAATATCTTTTCCAATTCAATCTGTGAAGGGCAATAATAGAAACAAATGCAATGCCAGAAATCATGCAATTAATACTTCTACTTTTGCAGATATGCAAGTAATTCTAGCAATAATATGCTTCATTATCAGATGTCAGGCCTGAATGGTTTCAGTTGTATTATCTAGAAACTAGAAGTAGGCAGTTAGACTAAAATCGGGTAATATGACAAATCCTGAAAATAACTTTTTTTTAATCCTCTGATTAAAAGTGATAGGCAATTAACTGCTACTGTCATAACTGAAAGAAAAGAGAATTGTCTCTTATAATACTCAAATTAATTGGTTAAGAGGGCTTTTATTCATAAAGTGACAGGAGGTATCAAACTAACCTGTAACAATGTTCTAGAAAGCTGAAGGAACTAACGATCATTCCTATTATGAAAATAAAAATGACTTAAATGAGCAAAGAGTCTAGACCTTATAGAACAATGTACTCAGTAAACATAAACATTCCAGAGAAGATAGAGAAAATATATTCAAAACTATATATGCAAATAATAAAACGGTTGATATCATAGGCGTGAAAAACATTTTAAAACATCTGTCGAGAGACATAGGGTGAACTCATTAACCCTGTTATAAAATACAGTTACAATCTGCATTGTTAGCTCAAAGATTGTATTTAAGTATGACTTCTGACAAAGTTCCTCTCGGAAGACGTATTAACAGATGTTAGTGATGGATGAAGGACAAAGTACTCCCGAACCAAAAACCAAACAAGAAGTGAGCTGTAACAGAATGAGATTCTGTATCTAGCTCTTCTGTTCACCTGCATCAGGTTCAAACAATGGAATCTCAGTCCAACTAGAATCTTGTGCCTAAGTACACAGGTGAAAGAGCTATTAATTCCCACACATGATATAGTAAGCCCAAAGGAAAAAAGAGCAACATCCTCCTAGTTTAAAAATAGTAATAGAAAGCAAGCTGTAAATGCAGATAATAAGCATTAATTAAATTATGTTTTATATAAATTTAAAAAAAAATGTTAAGTTGAAGAAGGCAATGTAAGTAAAAGCCTCAGTTCTGGCCAATCCTGCTTACCAGCAACACTGAGGAGATACCAAGATATATGCCTGTCCATTGTTTCTACAAATTCAAATAATTTGTATTTTTTTGTTAGTTCTTTTAGGTCCTCAGGATGTAATGAGGACAAGTAGAAACCAAGCAATTTTAAGGGCTGCAATAATATCCTTCCAAACACATTTATGATTTTGTTTTCAATTACTGTTAAATGGTTTAGGAATGTTAAAGTAACTTTCATTTTTAAAGTGCTTGCAGACTTATCTGATAGAATTCTCTGGAGGCATGTGAGAAAAAGCACTAATGACAATGTCAAATAAATTACCTCCCCTCCACACATCCATTGTCCGTGTCAACAAGTACTATATTCTGAATACAAAAAAAGGTACCGAAGAGATTGCCGTGGTCTTTGCCTCTTGAAAACAAGCAAACACTGATTCATAAAGCAGTAGGAAAGTTCATTTTCCTACAAAGATATGTATTTATGGAAATACATAATTTTCCAGCATTCACAACTCATAATTACGATTAGTAAACTGCCTGTTGAACAGCATGTTCAGTACCTTACAATTCAAACCCTGATATCACCAAATCTGTCTTAAAATTACAATGCATAAGTAGGTTTCACTCAACAACAGTTGCTACAATATTATTAAAACATCTTTAGAAATATCTCATCACAGAATTTCAGAGTCCCTTACACTTTACTTCTGTTAGGGAGATTTTAGGAAAAACTTTATTTTGAAAAGAAGCCTAGAAAAGCAAGTATTTTTTAAGACAAATACGCCATGATTTTTAGATTGATGCTATCTAATCAAATCCTTACTTGTCTATTCCAGGAAATGGACACCATGTGTCAGATAACGAGTTTTTTGAAAGAATGCACAGCATTTTCAGGGCTGGGTTTCAGAAAGATTAGCTCTATCAACAGTGCAGTTGTCCGATGGTCCGCAGGTGTTTCACAAGAATTTCAATGGAAACCGGGGGATTTATTTACACATTCCACTGCTGCACTGGAAACCCAAACACAGCAGCTTTGAGTATGATATAAAGCTAACAAACAGTTTATCATCTGCATTAAATCATATGGAGACAATAAACCAAAATAATGCATACACACAGACTTTTTCAATCTTTATTTTAATGCCCCTTTAACTGAGAAGTCTTCTTTGGCTGGCGGAGTCTGGCAGTCCGATATAGTTCCATTACAATATTAGTAATAATAAAAACCCCAAACTGACTCTGGCTTTCACAACTTGTTTCCATTACTCCTGAATTTCATACCAAAACCAGCTTTGACAAAACGATTTCTTTTCACACTACAAAGGTGGTTATGGTTTACACAATCTACATAATTGCTACATTAGCTGTAATGAATAGCAGACAAAAGTGTCGTAAGGACCAGAAGCTGTCTTGGAAAAATCTAAGTTATTAAGAAATTACTTAAGATTCAATGGAGCCTCAGTGCAGGATTGTTTTCACAGTACAGTGCTTCAAGCATCACCAGTGAACCTGATGACCACAATTAACATTAACATTAGATATCCTTATTTTATACCACATTTAATCATAGCTTTACAAAGACTTGCAGGGTTAGCCCCATTCTACAGACATAGAAAGGCTTCGGTACAAAATGGCTTGTTCAGTCACTTGGAAAGGTAGCAGCACAACATCAACAGCTCACCTAGTCTCACCCCACAACTTTTTGGTTATTTTTCTAAGGTCATCACAGAGAACCCATACTGGCTACACCTGGAATTCATGCTATTGAAAAAGCATTTAGTATCTTTTCCACTTCACAGCATTTTCTTGTCAGGAAGACTGCTGATTCCCCCCCTCCAGGCCACACGAAGATCATTTTGGAAATAAATCTACCAGCTATCTCTCAGGTGCACTGCTAGACAAAGCCAGCAGACACAAATTTTTGCAGATATACCTATAGGGAAGCAGGACCACTCGAACAAACTTGTCTCACACACATTGAAAATTTTCTGCAAGCACGAGCATCATCAGAAGAACTGGAAGTTAGAGCATGCAGCAGTAGTTCAGGAAGGAATAACCATGAGAAAATACAGGGCAAAAAGGGGCCAGCTTTAAACAGGTAACTGGTGAGTACGCTTGTCCAGCAATGCTCTGCACCCTATTGCCAGTCTGTCCCATTTTCTTATTAAAGTACACTTTTAAATATTTTCCTGGGTGAAGAGACTCTATTCTGCATCCATAAGTGTGTATGGAAACGTACACGCCAGCAGCTGGAGCTTGACCACACACGGGTCATGTGCCAGCAAGCGGAGAGGCCAGAGCCCATGCACACTGCCTGGGTACATATGACAGTGTGTGAGCGCTGGCGAACACCGAGCCAGGCTAGCTGGCAAGTAGAATAAGAGGCTTGGGAGCCAAGTATTGGAGCAGCCATGAGTCTGGGCCAGATGCTAGAGAAGACCAGAGGGTGTGAGATTTGGCTACTGGAGGGACCAGAAGTCCAAGCAAGTTTCTGGAGAGACCAGGACATCTCAGGATTGACTACTGGCGAGTCTAGCTACCAGAGATACATGTTGGTATGTACGCATCTCTTGTGCATGAGGCAACTGGGAGACCAGTGATTCCAGGAGCCAGCTACAAAGTAGACCAAGTGTTTAAGACTAGTTACTTAAGGGACCTACAGTGTTTTTACCTGTGGGAATGCAGGTCTGAGTACCAGCAACTGGACTGGTAGCTGTGGGCCTTTGTGGTTCACATGTCCACATGCCAGCAGCTGGGGTGTTCAACAAATCAAGGAGCCAGCTACTGAATAGACTGTAAGATCAGTTACTGGAGGAATCTATATCCTCTGTGTGTGTGTGTATCTATAAATAGATATACGTATATTCATTTTCCACAAGCAGGCTTTCACCCTGATCAGCTAGAGAGGGGAACAGGATGTGTCCATTGGCATTGCTTGTGTTTGCATGAGTGCTGTGTTCTCTCTCTGTGTTGACCTATGCTACCAGCCACATGTATATGTATGTATACACGTATTGTATATACGTGTGCCTATGGGGAATACATGCTCAGCCTCGCTATTGTCTGGACTTTGGGACACAGGGCTATGGCAACTTCGCTTCTATCAGGCTTCCAGATTTAGCAGCTCTTACCACAAACAAAATTAAACGTAACGTTGTTAAAGCCTTCTGAATTATAATTCCAACCATTATGGAATCAAGGTGATAAGCAGCCATTAAATGTTCTGTGTAGTGAGTCTGGAGTTTTAAAAAAGTATTATCAATTAAATGAACCCTAAAACAAAGAGAAAGATTGTTATCGATGTAATTAATGCTGAGGAAACAACAGTGAATTAACTGTAAGACAAATGTTGAAATGCCTGAGCTGGCTCCAAGAGGAGTGATTTTCATCCAGCAATGTTAGCAACCCAGTTCAAGTGCAACACTTTCAGGATGCACTCAGCTCCTGAGGCCATACACCTGCATTCACACAACACAGAACGTCCCTGCACTGTATCTGTGGTCAGGGCACATAAAGAGCGGGGAAACAAAGACACTCAACCCCACAGAGTCGTTCTGGTCCATCAAAGCGCATTTGCTACAGTTCAGACACTTCAGTATCTTTGCAGTGCTTACTACCTAGGTTTTCAGAGCAATATTCATTACCAAGGGTAACAAATGAGTAAGTGCACACACATGAATGAACAGAGCCAGTTCTGCTCTGATGCCACACTAGAGTTAGCAGCCCATGCTTGAACCTGGAGTGCCCACTGGCAACACTGAAGAAAACAGCTCAGATCTTGCACTGAAGAAAAGAAACCCTCATGAATTCTGAAAATGTGAATCTGCTCATAAGGCCAACAAGGTCTCCTAATTACAATGCTTTTCCACTATTTAGTGTATCCCGACTCTTGTCTTGATACTACTCTGGATTAGAGTGAGTTGATTTATAGTAGTCTTCTGGAAGACACACACCTGAATAGCAGCATAACCAACTGGCTTCTAAAATGTCAACTTTTTTTCCTTTTCTATTTAAAAAAATCATTTAATGTTTGTTTCTTTCACTCTTTACCCAGTAAAACACCAAATAATGCCACCATTGCATGACTCTTACATTAGTATTTCCTAAAAGTTTAGTAAGTAGGTTATCACTCATAAGCTTTAAAATTCTCTTACGATTCATGGCAGTAAATAAGAAAAGAGCATCTTACCAGCTTTGGGAGTTTTTAGTGTTTTCATTTCCGCCTTGCTACACTTATTAACACTGAGATATGCTTTTGTAGTCTTTACTTTTCCAGTTGACTCCACAGACTGTGTAAAATTTGCATTTTGATTCTGGTGGTGTATTTCAGAAAGCAGTGAAGCACTTCCCTCATCTATCTGCAAAAGAACAAGTTCACAATAGTGTTTCCTTCATGCAGTTGAAGAGAAATGGAGAAAAGAGCAATGAGAAAGTATCTTAATAGACGCCAATCCTTATGATCAAACTATCTACATAAACATATACATTCCTACACAAATTTATGCATCCCAGTGTTCACAACAAAAAGTGTATGCATGCAATTCCAAACACCACTTGTGCAAGTAATTTCTGAATTGAATTTAATAGAAGTCTTTTGTAGATAAAATCAGTAACAATTGTGATGCCTTTTTTGATTGACATTAACTGTTTCAGAGAAAGTTCCTTGCAGCAAAACTGAAATTTGACATACTGGCATTTCATTTACTAAGTATCTTGGGTTTTTAACTGCTTTTGCCAAAGCATTCTAAACATTTGAATCCAACAAAGCCCATGCCAAGATGCAGTCCATACCTCAGCTACACTGAAAACTGCATTTGGGCTCAATGCTGATTACTTCTATTTATTTGAAAAACATTTTTCTGCATCCACTTCACAAGAGTGAGAGAAACCCACCCGAGCAGCAAGATCAAATGTGGTAAGAGCAAAGGTATCAAAATCTATTCTGAACAGACTGATTATTTTAGCAGAGATTGATTGTGGTGAGCTCAGATGCTGTCTTTTAGTAACAACAGTATACAAACAAATACACCTTTTAGTGCACTGTTCAGTTTACCTCCTTTAATTTCATTTCTTCATCCATCTCCTTAGTTCCATTCTTGAGGCAAACTGTGGTACTTTTTCCTGGTGGTATAAACCTTGGCTTTTTGGCTACATTTCCTAGCACTTGACTTGGAGCTGCGGATCGCCTCATATTGAGGTGTACTGCTCTGGAGGTTGGAGAGGAACTAAGGAAGCAGGTAAAGACAACTGTAGTCAGAGTAGGCTTTAAGTATAAAAATAGATCCATAGATAAGAATATAAGCACTATTTTAAAACAAAATTAAAGATAACACAAAATATTTTCAGATAACAATTCACAAACATAATATGTCTTAAGAAAAAGTAGTATCTTTGCAACACATCGTTTAAATACTAAGAAAGATCCGCTACAGCAAATTCCTCAGTTGAACACTTCCTTTTTCATTTGAAAAGCCAATAATGCAGTTCTCAATAGCAAGAAACGCTCTGGAGATGTGCAATGTAGGGCTACTTCATAAACTTACACCAGTTTATAAAAAGAGAGACACTTTGAAACAGAACTAACTATTCTAAACACTTAAAACATAATTTTGAAGAGCCCGTTATTAGTGCACAATGATCAATGAATGTCGGAGGTATGTTTCATAACTGGGAGTAGTGCTTTGCCTTAAACAGTCAATTATACTGGTGATTCAGATTCACTATAAGAAGATTAGAATTCAGCAGAAAATTATCTCAAAATTACAGTGGAGATTATCAGTACATGTTATGTCCACTTGAACAGTGGAAGGAACATATTACAAGTCTTTCCTCAAAATGTAAGACCGTTATTCCCCTAAACAACCTCAGGACAAAAACCAAACATATACCATGACAAAGCATACTTGCAACCACTAGAATAACAAGTTATAAACTTAATAATTCAAAGTACTAGAAAAGAAAACCAAAACAACACAACAACAGAAAATTCTAGCAGAATAACCCAGCAGCTGGAACGATGAGGACAAACAGCAATTTATGGAACATACTTTGGTTTAATTCTCCATTCGCACATGGGCTGCTTATTTTAATTGACCCCCCAACTATTAGGTAGAAATAAACCATATTACGGATTGTAGATACAAACTTCTCTACCATCTTGAAAGCATGTCTGCGTCCTGTTGCAACAGCCAGTGTGTTTCTGCACTTTTTTGATGCTACTCTGCACTCCAGTGGCTTACTAGGGCACGACAACCTTTTTTTCCAAGATTTGCACAGAAGTGGTAACAGAGTACTGTTAGAATATTTTGCAAACACGCAGACACAAATGTGAGTCCTGCTATCTCCTTCATATCTGAACAATTAGCATATATATGAAGCTGTTACTAGACGTAAACCTTAATGGCAAAATGGCCTGAACTGTTGTCACTTCCATGGTGGCTGTCATTAGAAATACAAGGCAGGCGGTTTCTTAACTGTGTCAACAGCAGTTCACTTAAGTTAGACCTACTTGACAACAGTGTTGGCATACAAGGGAACTGGGGTTGTTAAGTCTGAAGAAGAGGAGGCTGAGGGGAGACCTCGTCACCCTCTACAACTGCATGAAAGGAGGTTGTAGTGAGGTGGGTGTTGGTCTCTTCTCCCAAGTAACAAGTGACAGGATCAGAGGAAATGGCCTCAAGTTGCTCCAGGGGCGGTTTAGATTGCATATTAGGAAAAATTTCTTCACTGAAAGGGTTGTCGAGCATTGGAATTGGCTGCCCAAGGAAGTGGTCGAGTCCCCATCCCTGGAGGTATTTAAAAGACGGGTAGATGTGGTGCTTAGGGACATGGTTTAGCGGTGGAATAGCAGTGCAAGGTTAACGGTTGGACTTGATCTTAAAGGTCTTTTCAAACCTAAGCGATTCTATGATTCAAGGAACTTTAGCTAACCCTATGCAATAAGGGAGTAGCTTAGTTATCATAGAAGGAGTACCTGCCAGTGTAACCAACTAATATTCACTGTGAAAGCTGCAAAGGTGTCAAGAACCTTCCAGAGGAGCAGACTGTGAAGTGCCAGCCCTGACCATAGCCAGCTTCAGCTGCCAGGTGAATTTAAACAAGTTTTCCACCCAATCCTGTGATGCCCAGTGACACTTGGGAAGACAACCCAGGACACCCCAGAACTCTACATGAGGACTATGCATAGCATGGCTGAACTGCTACACTAACTCTGCCCTCTTCACTTGTAGAGCTTGTCACATCTCCCATGGAACAGGGGAATCATGCAATTCATTAATTGCATGTATCTGTGATTAAAGTGGTTTAGTTTCCAAATCCATTAGGACTTTGCACTGCCATTTGGTCTTAAACCACAAAAACAGGCTCATTAAGAGATTTTCAAATTATTAAGAAATTTAAAGATATGGCCCTTGATAACTCATTAACTTCACTCCTGTTAAATTTAAGATGTAAGAATATTACCAGTATTACCTACTTGCAACTACAAAAACCATTAGGGGGTTGTGTTTTCTAAAATGCAATATTGCTTCCAGCAATACGTCTCTCTGTCCTCAAAATATAAGCTTTTATAATATATAATAAAAATATAATAAATAAAAGGTTTATATTTTGTATCTTTACAGTACTATACAGAAAAAGGCTATTATGGATGCGCAACAGCTGATTGATGCTAGCTCCGTTAGATGGGATCGGAGTAGGTGTAGCTAGGGCAAGGAATAGCTCTGCATCACCACTAAATCAATTAACGAAGCAAATACGCCCATTCCTCCGAGACAGCCGCCACGACGCCGAATCGCCCTGCGCTTGCAGTACCATTAGGCATGGTTGCAGGGAAACGGCTGCAGGTAATGAGAAAAGCACTGCTCCTGCCTGTTGTTAGCTTGACCAAATTAAATGTACCATGAAACCACATCCTAAAACGTCTCATGAACTCGTCTGGGTTTGCATGCACTGGTTTGGGGTTTTTTTTCTCCTTAAAGGTACCTTAACGGCTGCATCAAGATGAAACACATGGGCAAAGAATATTTCAAAACTTTACATGTGCAGCTCACCACAGTAAAGGCAGTTACAGTAGCCATTTTAGCACAGATTTAACAGGTTGCTCTCCTGAGCCTTGGAAGAGACATTCCCGGCTAAATGATTTGACCAGGCTAAATAATTTTTGTATGCAACTACGAAGACGCCACACAGGATTAACTTTTCCTCAGCTAAACTGCAGGCAGCCAGCGCATCGCCTTGGATACCAGCATTAGGGAAAAATCACCTCAAACGAGTAATAACCGTAAGGATTTGGAGAGCGGGTCACAAGAAGCAACGCTGTTAGCCCGGTCCCCGGCCCAGCCCGCCTCAGCTGCCCGGTAACGGCCG
>NW_009259600.1:2358028-2361618 GCF_000687185.1 Egretta garzetta
CGCTCCTGCAGCCGCTCGGCAGGCACGAGCCGGGGGCCTTCCTCCCCGCCCGAGCTGCTGAGGAGGGAGGCCTCTTCTGCCCTGGGTCCTGCCTCTGCGCGGCGGGGTCCGGCCCTCCAGAGCCTGGACGGTGGTCTGTGGGAGCCGTGCCTGGCGTCGCTCCCTGTTGAGGAGGTTTTGCAGCGGACAGCAAGTGGAAGCGTCCTGTAAAAATGTTCTTTGTCACAGTAGTTCTAGTTTCTTAGGTAGTTCCTGGTAGAGGCATAGGCCTGAAATTAATTGTATATCTGGTACTGGTTATTATAGAAGCTTTTGTTGATTAACTCTGGGTTTTTACATCGCTGTAAGCTGGTATTGCTGTCCAGTCCATTCATTCTTACCCTCTTCTGTTCCTTTTCTCCTACACAAATGTTGATGAGGCTCCACGACGTGCCATTCTGGGGAGCTGAGCTGAGGGTGTAGCTCTGCAGCAGCCTTGGCCACAGACGCTGCTGCTGTCTTACTTTCCTTTCTACACTGGCTGTGGTTTCTCATCCCCTGTCTTGCCCCACTTTCACAGTCTTTGGAGCTTTTGCTGAGCCATCTACAAGGAAATCTAGGCTAGTGAATCAGTGAGTGGTTTTCTGTATGGTTAGGTGTCTGAGCCTGTTCAGGAAAGAGCCAAGTTAAACATTCTAATGGATTCAGGGGAGGATGTAGAAGACACCTAGGAGGACGTTAACTAGTGGATAGATTGGCTTGGGCTACTGTCGGTCAGCTGTCAAAGTTTAAACTTTTTTTTTTTTTTTCAGTTCAGTGTTAAAACAGGTCAGTTACCTGGTACGATACATCAAGTGGCTGTAGAATGGGCTTGTGCTGTCACAGTTGAAGGGGTGAGTCTGCCTTTTTGGGCATTAATGCTGACTTAAGCTGGCTTACAGTGACTGTGGCAGAACAGCATATGACACTCTAAAACACTGTTTCTGTGTAGCAGGATTTAAAGCACGGTATATCTCTGCGAAAGTGGAACCTGAAGCAGTAGCATGTTTTAATGACATGTCGTTCCTGGGCCCTGCATAGATTGATTGTTCTTCCAGCTGCACGGCACTTCTGGAAATGCTGACTTAGTGATGCACATCTGTAGTTCATGTGTAGCTCATAGTGATGCACATCTGTGTCGTGATCCACTGCAGCTGTGCTTTGTTTTGTCATGTGGAAAAGAAACCGTTTTTAAAAATCAGAAAGTAGGGTAGAAGTGGAAACGCAAGTCACTGATCTGATCTCACTGTCCTGATTATGACAATGGAATAGCTTTGATTAGTGCCAGACATTTAGCAGGCTGTGCTGTTTTGTTGAGAACTACATGCCACCTCTGTTCTCCCTGCTATTAATAGCCACACAGAATCTCTGTTTGAAGGCAGTGCAGGCTGTAGCTCGAGGCTGATTTTAGGTGTGCATCAGCCTGGCAAACAACGTGGGATGACAGCTATTAAAAAAAGGCTTCATATCTGTGAAGTCTGGGGGAAAATTTTGCATGTCAGAAGCTATGAGGAGAAATAAAATATATGTGAAACAATGAAAGTAAAATAGCAGGTAATAGTTTGGGGGTTTTCTGCCTTCTAGATTTGACACCCTCATTCCAGATATCCTCGCAGACAGCGTCACTGGTAATGGCCAGGTGATGGGCAAAATTCTGGACCAGAGAAACCAAAGACAAGGCAAGGTTTGGAAATGTTAGTGCAGTGTGGGAAGGCAGTGATAAATAGTGTAGTTTCTAGGTGCAAACAAAAAAGGAGTGTGAATTGTAATAGAAATCAAAGAAGAGGTTTTGAGGCCAAGTCGAGAAAAGAGAAGTTTCTGGGGAAGAGCAGAAGTTGAGAATTATGTTGTTTGTGGTAGAAGTACTGAGTAAAGTGATCTGTGCCACTAGAGTGCGTTGCATTTATCTGATGCTTTCCCTCCACTTATGTGTTGACTAAAGTGCATCTCTTGAAGTTGGCAGAAGGTAAAACATCTCTGGTTCTTTAAGGCAGGAAATTTCTACTGGAAGAGGTCTGGGACTTCAGTGACAGCTGTTGTCATAGGTCGCGGACTCAAAGCCACAAGGATTCTGGCACTGCGTGGGATGGTGCTTCTCCAACATAAGTCTTGAAACCAGACTGAAGTTCTCATTATAAACCCCTTGATTGTATTTTTTGCCTGAAAGTTCCCATCCACTCTCCATTTGAACTCTGATTTTGATTGGGGCTTTATGTATATATACGTGTTGCACTTCATTTTTCTGTCAAGCACAAATAAAATTTTTGTTTCCCACTTGATAAAAATACTCTTTCCTGCATTCTGATAGACTTGAAACTTGCTAAAATACGCCGAAAAGTGTCTTGAAGACATACTGCTCAGGGATCAGCAACATGTGTGCAAAATGTAGCTTACAGCATCTGCAATTCCAGTAGAGCAGAAGCCCTAGGACAGCAAAAATACTCACAGGTCTGTTTACCTGTCTTATATCTCTACAAAAGTTTCCTAAAAGCTCAATCCTCTGGGATCCACCAGGCCAAATCAAAATTTTAGGCTCACAGTTCAAATTATGGAATGTATATATGCTGTTTAACAGTCCCCCAGCATAAACATACTGTATGTTTTAGTGCTTTCATCAGTATTGGGAACTAGGAGTTGACTTCACATTCTGCTCCTGATAATTAGCGTTGTTCTCCACTTTTTAAACTTCCCATTGCTAAATGCAGTCTGTGAAATCTGCCTGGGACCTTGTCAGGAGTCTATGTGGATTGCATTCTCTGCTGCCGTGGCAACGCTGTCATTAGATCACCCAGCTAGTGGGTGTCCCAGCTAATCTTAAGCTAGCTCAAGCATCTCTGCAAGCCATGGTGTTGCCCGTGTGATGAACGTTCCAGCAGAATCAAAACACGATATGGAAACCATGTAGCAGATGATGTGTTTTGAATTTGGGCAGTACACATGCTTGCTCGTGTTATGTTTGCTTTCATTACAGGTTTTATTAACTTTAATCTTGGCAAATACCTTTTTAACACAAGCACCTTTCAGAATCAGTGAAGATGCTTTGATGCTCGGCTATATGAGATCTTCTAAATTCCAGGTTTATATTGTATTCATGAAGAGGAATTGCAAAGTTCTTTTTCCCCTTTAGAGCAAAATTTGGCATGAGTCCTTAGAGATCCTTACTGTTCTTACAGCGGTCTAATTCAGATTGAGATTCTCTTTGAATGCCATATTGCAATTGCTAGGTATCAATTTAAGGGATTTAAGTGATGACATCCTTTTTAATTTTTTAAGTGAGCAACCTTAGTTATGCTACACATCTGAGCAATCTTATTTGTCAATACAAAGAACTTGACTGCAATAGTTTTGTTTTAACAATGAACTGCATATCATGCCTGGATAAAACCAGGTGAGATAAGAAACTTTCATCTTTTTAAGGAGTGTAATTTTACCAGATTTCAGTTGCTACTTTTCAGTAATACTGAATTCTGTTGTTCGCAATCTTACAAATCTGTAAGGCCTTGAAATTAAATGGCTACAGGGTGTTCAGTTTTGTGATAAGTGTCAGCATCAGTAATTTTTGAAAGAGAAGC
>NW_009259600.1:2361707-2373924 GCF_000687185.1 Egretta garzetta
TTTGGAAAGCTTTGTTTTAATAGGCTGTTAGGACAGCATCTATGCAAGCAGCCAGCTGGGTGAGACACAGGACTTAGTAACTTAGGAAACACTACTGAGCCTTCTTCTTTCTAATTTCTGTCATAGCCATAATAAAGCAGTGAAAAGAAGCTGAAGGAGGGAAGTGTTACATGTCTTGCTGATCAGAAAACTGTTTCTGAATTGCTTGGTCAAACTACGTATATATGTAGTAAAATCTAAAAAGGTAGGATATCTTCCTTTTCTGTTTTATTTAGAAAACCTCATAATTAATAAATTCTTTCATGAGTTTCAGTGGGATTACGAAATTAATTTTGTATGTTAAGGAGGAATGCAAGGTCTAAAACATTGTCTTTTAAATGAGTTCTGTGGAGTCTTACCAAATGCTACTAGGCTTTTCATGGTAGGGTTTTGATGAAGGCAGATTCCTGTTAGTTCTTCTTCAAAAAGCTTCCAAATCCATTCAAAGGGTACTCATTTTTATAAAATGGACCCCGTAGGAGAAGACGGTAGCTCCTCATGATTTCAGGGTTAGCTGCCATTTTGGCTCCCAAATATTACATATTTCTCTAGGCATGTGGCGATTTCATGCTGTTCCCTCTGGAATGGAAGTCTACAGTGAGTAGAGAATCTTAGCCTTTTTTTCAGTATGAAAGCAAGACGTTAAGTGATGTGCAGTTCATAAATACAAAATCTGCTGTCTGAAGGTACCACAGCTGTTGTCTGTAAAGACGCTGGTTTGTAAGTCTGTTAGGCATTATATAAAAAGCATTAAAATGGAAAGCAAACATTTGCATTTGAACTTCTATGATGTTTCTGCTTCAGGTAAAATTCAAGTAAATAGCAACTGTATGTTTCAGTGGCTGCTAGAAATATATTTAATAACGGAGTTCAGAAAAAACGTGACTCACGTATCTGCTGAAGTCTCTGCTTTCAGAATTCAGAGTCTTGATATAAAATTGGGCTTCTGACATCCAGCAGTACAATCCTCAAATTCTTAAAGTCTCCAAAGTATGTAAATGTTTGCATTCTCACCTGTGAAGTTCTGTATTCATGTTAAGTTCTCTGTGTTTCTAGTATTGTTTCCGGGCCTTTTTGTGGATCTAGCCATATGGATTCAGGACAAAGACTGCTTTATTTCTTTACGTTGTTTTAATAGGTTGAAGCTGTGGAGAGCATGGGTTATGATATTGAGCGTTTCGTTGGCTACGTTAATGAAGGGCTGTTATGCTCCATCTGCCGTGATGTGTTAGAAGATCCGTTACAGGCTCCTTGTGAACATGCTTTCTGTACCACTTGTATACATGGATGGCTCGTTCATCACAGCAACTGCCCTGAAGACAGACAAATGATTGATGTATCTTTGTTACGACCTCTCTACAGGTATACAATAATCTTGCTGTGTGTTGAAAGTACGTGAATTTAGGATTTCTCACCTTCGCTTGCACAGCTTCGTATCTTGTCATTTTCTGTCACTCAGATTGTCTTTCTGAATATGGCTATGGCAGAAACTGATCGCTTGCATGAAAGTATTAGCATTTTCTGTTTATTATAACTAACTTCCAAGGTATTAACATTTCAAAATGGAAACACCACTTAGCTTGTTCTCCATGTGCTGATTCTAGATATCTGTCTGGATGTTATTCTGAACGTCTTCTACAGCACCAAAACTTTCCCATACTTTTTTAGAGAAAGCAGGCGAAGCAACTTCTGACAAGAACAGTCACTAAACACTAAATCTTTTGTTTTTCTTTTCAGTCTTACCTAGGTACTGTAGAGGGGTTTGTAATGAATAATTCCTATAGATATGAACCAGGTTTTTAATGAATAATTCCTATAGATATGAACCAGACTTCTCGCCTTCAAATCCTTTTTTAAAAAGGTCTTTAGCCGTAAGAATATCTGTCTTGAGCCACCTTGTCATGTAAAGCAGGCTGTTTTCACAAGTGTCTTCCATAATTGGACTAGATGATCGTTGTAGGTCCTTTCCAACTGAACTATTCCATTCTATTAATTCCTGCTATTGCCAGCACACAGAGTTTCAAGTAGAGACACTGCTTGCTGTTTAACCCCTGCGTTGTCTAATCTTGCTCAGATTAACAGTTACGTTGTGTTTAAAACCTTCAGCCACAGGCTTTCAATTAAATCCATTAGTACTCCCAGTATTTTTGTCACTAAGGAGATTCTATTGTATGGAAAATTGAAATATAGTGTAGACAGAGCCCTAGAGTTTAATTTATAGATTATTTTGTCTGTACTCACTGTAGTCAGTTTGATTTGGCACATTTAGAAACACAAATTAAAACTTAAATGATGAACCAGTAGCCTAAGTGTTTGGTTTTGGTAATATCTGCTGAGCTAGTGAAAGATCACAGTTAAAAATTTATTCAAAAATAAAGAATTGATTTGCAGATTTAATTTTGGAGACTGTATTTTCCTTTAACAATTTTTTTTTTAAGCCTATTCTTTTCCAGTATGGTCATTTGAATCCTAAGAAAAAAAAAAAATTAAATTGATTATTCACAAGTTTTCCTAATGGAAATTAGAATCTTACTTTCTTTTCCCAAAAGTTGAAAATACAAATTTTTCAATAATTTTTTTTCTTTTTTTTTTTTTCATAGATATATGAAAAATGATTTAAACCGTCTTCAGCTACATTGCAAAAACAGAGAGTATGGCTGTGAAATGGTTTGTTCTCTGGAGTCTATAGACAGGCATGAAAGGGAGTGTGAATACAGTCAGATACCTTGCTCCAATGCCGGTGAGTAACATTCAAAGAAGTTGAATCCTTTATATTCAGAAAAACACATGTTTGTCATCTTTCAGTCAACAGAATGGCAATAATGGCTGTCATTTCCAAACAGCAATTCAAAGCTTTAGCATGACCTAGTCTTTACAGCAGTCTTTCTGAACAAAATTTGTTACCAATTTATGACAATCATGATCATTAGCAACGATTTCTTACCCAAGAACTAACCAAAATGAAGGAGAATGATGGACTTCAAATTTATGAATATATAGACAGGAAGCAAAGCAAGTGCAGTACAAGTTATGGGTTTGAATTTCAATGTTGACTGTTCATTTTGATGTTTGTAATGGCACCTACAGAACGCTTATGGGTCACAATTTATTTGTAAAACAGCTGGTTGCCTAGTGCATGTGCAGCCGCTCACTCTGTCTTGTGGTTTTACCAAAAACATATCTTGGAAATGAGAATTGTTTTAAGCTAAATTCTGGTTAGAATTGTCGTGTTCACATTACGATCTTTATTTAAAACAAACGTATACCTCCTGAGGAAGAAAAGATAACTGCTAAAAAGAAGCATACTGTTAAAACTTCCCAGTTGATTTTATTCAGAATCTCATAAGTTCCTAGGCAAAGTTAATTTCTAATTAACGATGCTAAGGGCATAGTCAAGTCTGCCATTGTAATTAATAGGAAGATGATTAAGGTGCTAGAATTGCTCCACTGGAAGTTATTTCTCTCAGCAGTAAGTGACTCCTGCAGATGTTTCAGATTCACCTGGTTTACTTCCTACGGAAAGAGTAGCATTTATAGAGTTACCACACCTTACCTCTGATGTCTGGAGTTCAGGGTGTGAGGGCTCTTACATCTCTTGAACTGTTTCTCAAGAATTCGGGAGTGTATTTTGAGTACCTCAATTACAAATCATTGTATTTATTAGTAAAACTCTTTTAGAGGCCTTTTCTGGTATGGTTCGTTGGCACGTTTCATTGCTTCATTGTTCCAATTTTCTTCCATCGATTTTTGTCTTAAATGCAAGGAGCTAGAGTATGTATTACAGCAAACAGCACCTTAAAGATTAAACATTAAGACTGCAAACTTCAGGTTTAGATTGTTAAATGTAGCAATAATTTATATAGTGTTCATTTCTTGGTTCTCTACATTTTGCTTTTAATTACTACAGATTTGTAAAGTTCGTGTGGTAGAATTTATGTGGAAATGTTTCTACTTCTGCATCAGTTATTAAATGTTCATAAATAAAAGTTCTTGTTTATTTATGTGGTCTAGTATGCTACGCACAAGATCAACCAATGATCAGGAAAACAAGGTTACTTTCCATCTCACCCACATCTCTTATTACGTGGGTTTGGACCCTTTTTCTTAAATTTGATAGCCTAATTTTTTTATTTTTTTTTTTTACACGTACACATTTTTCTTCAGCTCCAGTCACTGCAGTCTGTGGCGGAAGTGCAAGGCAAGCTGCTAGAGCCATAGTTTGGCATCAGTGTTGTCATTACTGAAGTTACTTTAATGCCAGACCAGTGGTGGAAGACTTTACAGAAAACACCTACTTTCAGTTTTTCAGTATTTTCAGTTAATTGATAAATATTTTAATAAGACTTCTTAAGAGTGTTTTATTACTAGTTATGTCTGTTACAACTATCACATTTCATGTTCTAAAGAAATCACTTTTTTCATTGCTTTAACAGATAGACAGTTGCTTAGCTTGGGATATTGCAGCTTGCTTGCTTGAGTATTTTTGTTTGGAATTAATTAAAACACTTTTGTTGATTGTAAATGACTGGCTTACCTTACTGTTCCCTGTTCAGGTTGTACAGTTCAGATTGAACGGCGTAACTTAGATGGTCACCTGGCAGTGTGTGAATATCGGAGCCGCGAGTGCCCCAACGGTTGTGGTTACACCATTCTCAGTGCGGAAGACACACAGCATAATTGTGTGGCAGAGCTAAGAACCGAGCTAGAACTACTTCGGTACAAATCTTCTGTTTCTTTGATGTTTGTGTTAGTCTGGGCCTAAAATCACTGCGTAAAGCACCTCAAATACTAGCACTGGATTCTGGTATGTGTTAAATAGTCTGTTAATTACTTGATACTAATGGGTCAGAGTATTATTATGTGTCAGCATAGACTTTAAATTCTTACTGTTTCGATCTTTTTGCTGTTATTTTTCTGTCCAAGTTATCGTAAATCCTAAAATACTATTGCTTGCAGTTGAACTCCAAGCTGACTGTGTAAAATGACAAAATACCTAACAAGAACTGGAACGAAGTTGGCAATTTCATTTTTCCGTTGGCCTGACATAGACCCAAAGTGACATTATTTAATAATTATGTTTAGCTTATATTATTTTACAAATCCTGAAGATAAAAATCTCAGGATAATAATTTTTTGGCAGGTACAGACTGGTAGATTAAACCTCTGAGGATTTTCAATTTTGATTAAAATTCTGGCAGATTAATAGCAGTTGGTGAATATGACTCCTCTTACCAGCATCCTTTTTTTCCTCTTACATATATTTCTGTAGCTTTCCCTTTCCATGATGTTCCAGCTGGATTGTTTTTTTTTCCATGCTCCTTCCTGTTTCTATCTTTCAGCTCTCTGTCTGAGTCTCGTGGTGTTGAACATTGCTGTGAAGTCAGGCTCAAACCTGTTTTAAACTCATTGAGACACAAGGGATTCTGCTGCCTAGTTTCTGAACTCAAAAGGCTGATGTAGTAACAGTTTTGGCTGTCCATCTGTGTGGGAAATTAGGTTATAATAATTTGCTGCACACTATCGTTTAGTGTCTACCATAAAAGTACATGTTTAGCAATACAATAGTATTCACATCTTGACTACTTGTGCTTAGTAATACTAAGCAAGCACATACTATAAATAAAAGGCAGTAAATCATTTGAAGTCATAAACACGTGATCTTGACCTCATAGAATTATTTCAGGAATGTGATACAATTAATTCGGGAACATGATAGGCTGTCCGTGGTCACTTTAGTGCTCCCTGGGCACAGTGCATATTTTTATGCTAGTTTTATTTAAATTAATAAATAGTAATATCATGCCTTTAGAGAGGTGTCCTGTAGAGTATGATGAGAATCAGATTGGGCTGTTTGGCTGCAGGAAGACTTTCTGGAATTTGAAAAGCATTTTTTTTTCCATACTTTCAAGACCTAACAAGGAGAAATAAACTTTTTAGGTCAGAAATGATCTGCAGAGTGGAGGAGGCAAAACATGAGATGGAGTCAAGGTTAGATTCACAGAGAAGGCATATGGTCCAAAAAGAGAGTATTCTGCAAAATGAAATTGAAGAACTAAAGGTAAATACAATCATTTAGTTTTCTTTTTTTTTTCTCTCCTAACGGTCTAGCTTTTTGCTTTTCTTAGTAGTAGTCTCTTGTTCGGTAAATCTGGTCTCATACAGATGAGAATTACATTAAGTATGGGAAGCAAAACGGGTGTTAGCACAATGATTTGCCTAGGTTTATCAGCTCTGAGAAGCAGGCCGAGTGCTGTATCCATGTGGGTTTTCTCCTTCAAATTCATTTGGAGCTAACCTGTACCAGGGCTGCATTGTTCTGGGCGTACATAACATGTCAACAAATCAGTCTGAAACTCATTTTCAGTGTCTAAACATAGGGCATACAAATCGGGTGTAATTAAATATCCAGCTCCTTTTTTAGTGCTGTCCAAAGTGGCTCAATCCAGTGCTGACACAGCCCTACTGCAGGCAGTGGTGTTTACACTCTGATTCAGCTGTGGGCAAAAGGTTCGAAAGTTGCACTATAGGCTTACTCAAGTAAGAAGCAAGGGAGTCTTATCTTTTCATTTATCCAGTTCTTATTATATCATAAAAATGTAAACTATGAAGCACATCCATTTCTATTTTTACTGGATTTGATGTTAAATCCTTGAAGAATGTATCTGAACATAACCAAAACCTTATTTTGGTTGCTGTCTTGAAGTACAGAATTTAAGCAGCAACTGGATAAATCCACTGTCTTTTATTATACTTTATAAGAAAGTTTTTGCACTTTTAGGAAAACTGTATTGGATTCCTTGAGGCAAGACCATCTCAGAGGGCGAATGCCTGGCTTGTGTCTCAAATTGTTTACATCTGTTCTGCTATCAAAAAATTATTTCAGTGTTGATTATTCTTTATAATCCATTACCCTCCATGCATGGGCAATTCAACTTCACAGCACCATCACTAGAAAAGAGTTTGTTTCTTGCGGTAAATTTGCATTTGCTTTTCAGAGTCAGATGTCACGGATGATGTCAGATGTACGCTCACTGATGGCTGCAGAGAGACAGCACCGTCAAGAGCTGGAGCAGGCAGAGCTGGAAAAACGGGAATTAATGGAGCTGCTGAGGGGGCTGCAGAAGGACTGTCGATTAACTACTACAGAAGGAAGCAGGAAGCCAACAAATTTCCGCCCTCTAGCACGACTAGAGAGCGTAAAACGAAAACCTAGGGAAGTTACAGTTATCTAAAGAGAAGTAAGCACAAAAACCATTTTTGTCTCATTTCTGTGACCATCTGGCAAACTTTTCTAGTGTCTATGAATGATTGGTAAACTGTACATCATTTCTGATTTACTCGCTTTCTTTTTAAATCTAGATTACCACTTTATTTCCTCTTGGGGCATAAAAACAAACCGGGGAATTTTCTCTTGGGGAACACTGAAAGCTAGAGCCTTTTGAAGTCAAAGATGCTTAAAGGATGTTTCCTTCCCGGTCCGTTACAGTCCGTTTAAAGTCTAGTTTGTGCTTAGACTTGAAACAGAAGGAACTTGTGATCATCAGTAATGATATTTGGGATGTACTTAATTTGGGGAAAAGTCAGTAATAGAATTAGCAAGTCATTAATAGAAATTTAATGGATTTTGTTTGTTTATAGTCTGTAGAAGGTCTATTTCAAAGGTGGAAAGAAAGCACTTTAAATTGTAATTCTACTGCTCTGTAACAGCTTCAGGTGAGGTTGACTTTTACTTTAGAGCTTCTCTAATTCCCCAGGCTGATAACGCACTTAAGAGACTAATAGCAAAGCCCGAGGTAACAGAGTCATCTAAAACCTTTTAAATAGATGTGTGAGTAACTTGGAGTTTGTGGGAGGGGATCTGCATTTTATTTAACATTTTGAAGCTTTCCTATGTGAAAGTTTCAACTATTTCTTCTGGCCTTAAGACCAGCCCATTCGGTACTCAGTATCTTTAAAGCATATATAAATACCTTGAGTATCGTTAATTTTCTTTTGGCAGGTTTCAGGTTACTTGGACATCAATATCCACAACAGACGAATACTTGCACAGTCACTTGGACTTGGGATATTTTTATTAGTACTCAAGTTTGCAACGGTGTGAGAGCTAGGATTTTTTAACAGACCCACAAATACTGAAGGGGGCATTTATCTGTAGGGACTGCATGAGAAATCTGTTCAAAGACTTTGCTCTAAACTTCTCACACAGCCTGTTCATGGTGGTTTCAGTGCTACAATTAAGCCATATTTTGTCCTCTGTTGCAGCTCTTCAGTGGAGTAACTAGGGGAGAACCTGGCCTCCTGTTTACTGAATGTGCTAAATCAGTTTTGAACTTTCAGGACAATGTGTGCAGGTGCAACAGTCTGAATAAGCTAATTTTATACTTTAGAAAGCAAAAACATTACTGTGCATGCCTTGCTGTTGCTCAGAGCAATGCTTTTACAGCTAACAGCATAACCAAAGAGAGAGGCAGCAACTTTCTTTAGCGCATACTCTGCATCATGAAGGCTTGCAGTCAGAGCTGTCTTACTTTCAGGCATTAATAAACCCTTCTAACTTGCTGTTTCTTTAGTACCACTGAAGCAGATGTGCACACGTTCAGGTCTTGTGCATTTAAAAACTGACAGAAATAACTCTTCTGTAAAAGGCTGGAGGGTTTTTTTTTTTTCTGAAGGAAAACATTCATAGGAAGAGTTATATCCAAATACTTGTTTTCAGTCTTTATATTCTAGATTAAATTACAATCATTGGGAGTATTTAGGTCGCTATAGCAGTCTCACCAACTCATGACACAGGGCATCTCTTCAGCATCCATATTTAACAATCTGAAACAGTAAAACAGTAACTATAATTTGGGAAGACCTTCATTCACACTAAACACTCAGTAGTCAATTCATGTACATCAGTGTGCATATTAAAGCTGTCGGTAGAAAGTGAGAGTGCTTTTATTATCTTTGGTTCTAAATAAGCAAGCTGTTGGTGTCTGTGCTCGGTGTCTGTTTCCACGTTCACACTAATTTTGAAGCTTCTTGGCAACACCAGATTTCACGCTATTAGAATCGATATATTTTCAGGATGTGCTTTTCTGTGTACTGTAACTGTGTGGTTCTGTGATGTGACTTTATCTACTTCGCTTCGTGTGGAAGAAGAAAATTCCTTCAAAATCCTATAGAACTCGGATGAGCTGGATCACCTTTCCCAAGTTGGAGGGCAGTAATGGTCACCCAGTCTTTCCCATTCTGACCACAGAAAAAAGCAAGTTGTTAGCTCTGTGCTTTCTCCATAATGGGATCTTTGCATTTGCTCGTTTCAGGAATTTCACCCACTTATTTATGACCAAATTCCTTCTAGTATAGGAAATAGGGTTTATTAACATTTACTTAGCATTTGGTCTGCTCTCTGTCCCCCAAGTGACAGGCATGAAACTGCACGAGAGAGCCCGTCCTGGGTGGCAAGGACGGCCTTCCTGCTGCGCAATCTGTGTGGCTTCTGGCTGCCAGCTCTGGAGAGTCCGAACTTCCAGTGTTGAAATGTGGCAACGCTTTGGGCCCACCGGCTGCTGCAGTGACCTGTTAGCTTGGGTTTCCTTGAGCAGCGAAGGAGCCCTTGCGAATGGGCGCGATCCAGCAAATGGCATCAGCTCTCTCCCGTTACTTCATGCTCAATCCCATTCCTCAGTGTTGGTAACTGTTCCGCGCTTAAGATTTTCCTCCGCTAATGAACCACTCACAGGCCAGCGTATGCTTAAGTAAGGTCATCGTTTTACCCATCTTAAAATGAACTAGGCTAAAATCAAATAGCCCATCATGTTGGTATTTTGTCTAGTTTTAGCTTTTCCAGCTTCATGTATTACACGGCTCTTAACCACTGGCAGAAGCAAGGATGTTTTCTTTTTTCTTTCTTTCTTTCAAATTATCTGTTCATCCTTTTTATAAAAACTAAGGGTCCAAATACTGCAGTGGACTTGGTGTAAGAGCAGACACTTGGAAATGCTGCTTCCCTGGTCCTGATCATACCTTAGGATTATAGGAGCAATGCCGCTACAAGTGCATTAGGGAGGGTTCTGGCACTGAATGGCTGGTGTTGGTGTTCTCATACGCAAGGGCGCTTCCATCAATCCCATCCCCTCACAGGCAGAACTGTGCTGAGCGCAAGCTGAGCGGTTCCTCAGGTGGACCAGAAACTGTGCAAGGAGTTGTATTTTTCGTTGCTTCTTAAAAGCCCTTTGCAGCTGGAAAAGGGAGAGCAAAGACTCTGGAGCGGGGAGGGTGGAGAGAAGGAGTAAGCGGGGTCCGAGCGTCCTCCCTCGGCCCGCGAGCAGCAGTGCCCGCCTGGGCCCCAGCTGGCTTACCGGTGTGAACTGCCACAATTAACACAGCGCTACAATTAAAAGGAGGTTACATCTTCAGCCACCAGTAAGTGGGTACCAAATGTAATAGTACCAAAACTGGGAGATTCGCAAACAAAACGTGGCGAGTAGGCTGTTAAGTAACGTATGTGAGATTGCAAGGTGTCACAGGGGGTTGAGCAAATCCTTATCCTGCATTAAGTTGGGTGAAAAAAGAATAACAGTAAGGACATATTTAGAGTAATTAAGATTTTAAAGCGCAGGGTGAGTTTGTCTTTGAAAGAAAAACCAACATTTACATATTTATTCTGAAGACCCAAGAGGCCAATTACAAATCCACGTGAACTAGTTCTCCACTTAAGAAGTCAAATTCAAAACAAAATACTGCTTCCTCCCTTTCCTTCAGCATTAAAGCTGCGTTCCCTGTTTGCCTGCACTCCCCTCAAGGCAAGAAATTGGTGGTGGTGGCGGCCAGTATGGACCGTCGCTGCCGGGGTTACTTTATTCGGAACGGGAGCAGTGATTTTGGGGGAGGGCTTCTGACAGGTTCAGACGAGATTCAGCAAAAGGCCTGGAACTGAGAATCGTGCGTCTGAGTCAGGTGCAGGAGGGGCAAGGAACAATTTTGCTGGACTCCCTCAGTAAGGTGGCAGGTTTTAATTAGCATGATTTTAGTAGTAGATTAACAGTCTCCTATGAGATAAATTAATTTAATAGCACATGTATACAAGAGTTATAGTCGAAAAGGAACACCTAATAAAGTGAAGTATTTTGACAGGCCAAAAGTGGGTTTCTTTATCTCAGACGTTCTTAGGTGGTTTTAAGAAGTTTAGCGTGTTAATAGAGCCCAGGTGGCAAACAGTTCCTAACCGCGAGGGAAGTGGGTGGCCTTGCAAATCACGTTTTCCAGGTGCTGTCCTCGTGGATGCTTCTGGCGTGGTGCTCTTCCACAGCCCCGCTACGGAGGAGCGCGGGGTGGTTTCACAGGAGCAGCGCTGGCCTTGCCTTGCTGCCACATGGCGCATCGGCTGGCGTGCGGTGGGTCAGGGAGACTTTGCCACATCGACAGATGCCTTTATAAAGACCTACAATTCTATGCAACTTTCTATGAGCAAATAAACGTCGAACTGTCTTCCAGCATTATGGTTCACTGCCGATCTACTTACATTTTCTACCTTTATATACACAAAGACAAAACAGTGCTTAACAGACCTTAATCTCTAGTCTGTAAAAGAAACAATTAACGTTATTTGTATGACTTTGAAGTACACTTTGTATAAAAGTTGAACTAATAAAGGGTCTATGCCACAGTTAACGCAGTTTGGTTCCCTTCTTTCTGTTGGGGAGTTTAGTGTCACCTTTCTATCAGGTGAAATAGCGCACAGGAGGTGCTGGCTGCGCAGCGCAGGAAGCTGTGCATGAACGGCACGGCAGGGCCAGCGCGGTGGGGCAGGTGAGGCTACGGACCTGCCAGGCAGCGCTTTGCCCAAGAGAGGGGATGTGCGGCAATAAACGAGGCAGGCCTTTGATCAGCCACTAGCCCTGCTCAGGGAATTTTTTCTCCTGCCTTGCAGGTGGGAGACCAAGGCTGTGCCTCCAACATTCCACCACTGCCACCACCAGTGGGCTGGGAGGGGGCAAGATCTTGGGAGGGGACATAGCCAAGACACCTGACCCAAACTGACCAAAGGGATACTCTGTACCAGATGGCATCAGCTCAGATATAAAAGCTAAGGGAAAAGGAGGAGGAAGGGGGGGACATTTGGGCTTTTAACGACATTTTGTCTTCCGGAGCAGTGGCTGTGCATACTGAAGCCCTGCTTCCCGGGAAG
>NW_009259600.1:2374027-2395717 GCF_000687185.1 Egretta garzetta
TGGTGGCACCTGGCGTCCAGCCCAGGTCAAACCGTCACCGCCAGCAGCGTGGCTGCCACAAGGAGCTTCTCCTTTTCCTACCAGGCACGGGAGCTGCGTACTTGGCCACAGGCTGCCAGGAGGAAGAACTGTCATGCCCTGCAGATGCGTTCCACCTCGCTCTCTCCTGCCAAGCATTTTGCTCATCAGGTAAGTAAGTGCACGACTCACTAGCCCACATTTTGACATTAGATGCTTCCAGGATTTCAGTGCTCCAGTCAGGAAACAAAACTTTAAAGACTCATTTCGGGCAGAGTATAAAAAGTTAAATTCAATGCTTAAAGCGTCATTTACTCATGGTAGGAATCCAGTTTAAGAGCAAACCAAGTAACTCCAAAGTTTGAAACAGTATTATTTCGAGTTGAATTCATCCAAGGAAGGAACCACTTTGTGCTGAAGGGTCACAGAATGAAATTAATTTTAAAAAAACAAACCATGATAGACATCTGTTTCTTTCTCAAGTTTAACTAAATTTACAGAGCTTGCATACATCAAACAATTTAACCAACCCTTTATTTCCTCCTAGTTTGAAAATGACTAGTGTGACATGCCACATATTTTAAACCTTCAAGAACCAGTACTGAATATTTACATATTTATTCCATGCTTGACATTTTACTTTTCAGTTCAAATTCCCTGACAGAAAACAAACGATTCATATCCCTGCTAGTTTCCAACACAGTAAAGTTTCTAAAAAAATAAAACAACCTTAAACACATGGTCCAAAGGAGCTAGTCAGATTTAAAAATACTTATGCAGTGCTCCTTAAAAAAATAGCGTTAATACCTGTAATGCCTGTGGGAGCTCCACCCATCTTAGTCACGACAATTGCATTATTAGTAAAATTACATCTTCCTGTTAGGTAACCATTCAGAAAGTTTTGGGGCTCCCAATCCCAATTTTTGTTCGTGTTATTTTAAACCATGCCAAAACACACACCTTTGGGAACCGATACTATTCCCTTTAACCGCACCCAGTCAGTTAAACTTCTTCCAGGTTTACCCGTCAACTAAACGTCTTCCAGGTTTACCACTTCTGTGGGTTATGTCGACTGACTTTGTGCAATCTCATCACCTCTGAAGCATGGGACGCTGTCCCAGTCTCCACACAGAGACAGGACACCTAACAGGGGCCGCCTGCGGTTCAAATAAAAACCTACTTAATTTAGCCAGACAGTATAAAGCTAAAGAAAAAATTCATTTTAAAGTATTATCATACTTCAGAAACACTTAAAATAGGGTGTTAAAGTTTATGATTCTAGGCAGACGAGCTGTCTGAAGTAAGTTAAGATTATGTAAAACAAGAACATTACAACTGGGCCTTATTTAAGTAGACAAAGACCCCTTTATAGCACTTTTGTAATGTCATAAGACCAAAGCATAAGTGAAAATTGAGCTCAGCTGAGTCTGACAGGGGAGCCCATTTGTAAATATTGTAGGTGGCCTTTAGAAAAAGCTACCACTGCTCACCCCATCCAAAAATGCAATAATAGGCTATTGAGAACAGGTTAATTCTATGAAATCCCATGGATCAAAGGAATGCAAACGTGTAAAAAGCTTCCTTCAGTCACTGAATTTAGTTATGAAAATAAATTTGGAGCTGAATCTAGTGGTAACATTTCTTTATGAATTCCTACTTGTCAAAGTTTTCCTTTTTTTTGCACTATTATCTCAGTCTAATTACAGAAACAAACCCCCAAACCATCTATTCAAAGGGAAGGTTTAGTATTACTGCTTCAGTTGTTCAGGTGCCCTCTCCTCAGCCACGTACGTCAGCAGAGAGGCGGGCAACTAATGAACTCCAGGCTCTCTCAGGGTACGGGCATCTTGCCTTTTAACTTCAAAGCATACTCGTGTTTCCCAATGAAATAACTCCCGTGGCTCCTAACACACGAGCTGGAGTTACAAAGTACATGCTAGCACGCGATGTTATTCTCCCTTAAGCCAGTCACAGATTTTCTACTCATTTTAACAGGTGTGGGATCTTACTTAAGTGTCTAATCACATTGCCAAAGATGTACAACAAACACTTACATAAATTACGTTTACATTTGTAGTCTTTTCACAGATTAATTTCAATTCTTCAATCTTCTATCACCTGCTACTTCAACTGCTGTCAGATGGACGTCATTCATTAATAACTCAGACTGCTATAAAAAAAAAAAGGGCTAACGGCTCTAAACCTGAGAGAAAAAACTAAAATTGCCTTACATATATATAGTTTTTAAATTTTCTTGCAGTAATAAGTCACACACAAAACACCTGTACCTTTCTTTTGGCACAACGAATATTTTAGAAGTCCTTCAAGTCTTAACTCAAAGAGGTTCTTTACTGAGTATTGTCTACTGAAGTCCACAAAAAAATTAAAACATTCGTTCAAAAGGAACAAAAAATTTACAGTTGTACACAAAAAGTCTTGAATTTTATTGAAATTTCAAGTCTTGTATCAAACAAAAAAACTTTTCTTCAGACAAAAATATTCTCTTGGTGTCCTCCAGATACCAGTAACTCTGAATTGGTCCTTTAGTGCCGCCGCTTGCTTTGTCATCTTCACAGAAGTCCACATGGTTGGGCTGTTCCATTAGGTCTCATTTTATCGTGTGAAGGAACGTACATGACGACCTCTTCCACTGCCTCCACTAACAAACTTTCCTCTCGAGCCACCACTGCTACTACTATTAGCACTTGTCCAAGACGGTCCAATTCCTCCCCGGCCTCTGGAAGCACGATCGCGAGGACTCGGTCGGTAGCCTTAAAGCAAAGAAAAGTATACTCAGTTGGAAAAAAAAAAAAAAAAAAAAAAAACCCAAGCCCTAGGCGTAGTAGCTGCTGTGAAAGCATAAGAAACAAAAACAAGATGAGACACAGACGGGGTCTGTTTTCTCCTTTTAATTTTCACTTTTCTTTTAGGCAAGCATTTTTTGCTTTGACTGGCTCTATAATTACCATGTAGGTACGAAGAGAACTGAATGGCAAAAGTCTGAATGCGAAATTAAGATTCTGCGATCAAGCGTTCAATTCAGCAACTTTTATGGATTACAGGGCAGTTCGCGTGAAAGCACGTATTTGACACAGTCTCAGTGACAACTGTTCATATATGCTTAAAACATTTGCTGAATTTCAAGGTGTCTGCAGCATCCTTGCATGGTTTCATTTGTAAAGCGAAAATGAAATTCAAGGAATTTTCTATAGTTCGATGCCCATATGAATACCATGTAAAAAAAAAATAATGGTCTCAGTGGTGGCAGGGGACCCCTGTTAAAATTGCTTTGACCACCTCTACTGTCATTGTAGGTTCCCCTGGGCGTACTCTGTGCACTCCAACTTGAGCCTCGAGCGCCTTCACGACGACTGTAATTGCCTAGGTAGGGAGAGAAAAGCCCACACGCTGTTGAGCAAACATCACTCTTTTTTTTTTTCATCACAATCTTCACAATACTCAGGGTGGTAAACATAATAATTACATAATTCAAATAGATATAGCCACTCTGCATCAACATACCCTCAGCATTCTAACTCAAAGTCTACAAATTACTTTATTATATGCAGAATCAGGGGAAAATACCTATTTTTCAGATATGAACTGAAGGATTTTTTAAAAAAACAAAACAAACCACTACATTATCGAGTGCATTAAAAGAGACTCCTATACCTTAAGGGTTTGTTGTAAAATAAATCCTAGCATTTATAACTTCACTAAATGGACGTCTTCTCTGTTTCTACTGTGCAAGGACTTGCCCTAATTACAGAATCAAAGGGAAAGGAATGAAACCTTGTCAATATATGAAAGAAACTTAAGACTCTGTAGCTAGAATCGCCAGGTTGAATGAAAATGGCATTTTTTTCCTGTCAGGATCTTCCACCCTTTTATTCAAAAGCCTCATTTAAACCCAGAGATCTATTCTGATGCTTGATTTCAGGAACTATCATGTCAAACGGTAGAGGGCTTTTTATTTTTCTGAATGCATCTCGGAAGCACTCCAACAGTTGTTAAAAGAAAACAGCTAACTCCTTTTGTAGGAGAGAGGCAACACAGGAACTCACGACCTTGGTTCAATTCCACAGCACTCAAGTGAACCTTTTTTAGTGCCAAACAACTTATTTCAGTAACACTGCTTCAGGATCATGTCACACCAGGGATGATTAATTGCTAGTAAATTGGGTTAGTATTACTGAAGCATTTTTAGCATTCATTTACATTTATTTAGCATTCTAATACAGGAGACAACATACCTTTTGAAGCAGGTGGTGTAAAGAACCTGTTCTGACTGTGAAAAGCTCCTCGTCCTCCACGATTCCCTGAGAATCCACCACGTGAAGAAATCTTCTGTGACACTTTTGGTGGCCTTTTGGCTGGTGGTATCCCATCTGGAGCAACCACTTCTTTGCTCTCTGCAGCAACAAAGTCATCCACATGCATGGAGGGTGGCCTGCTGGTGTTCTGTTTCCTCTGACGGAAGATATCATGTGGTCGAATTCCTTGTCCAAATCCTCCCCTGCCTCTTCCTCTTGGTGGTGGCACAACATGAGCTCTCTTTGCAGGCTCTATGTACTCAGATTTTCCACTGTCATGACAAACCATGATTAAGTTAGTGTAAAAACATGTTCATACTGAAGGTCAGGCATTCTCCATATTGGAGATGCAATTTGAAAGGTATTTGACATGTGGAGAATATACAGAACAGTGCTGAACACACTGTTACTCATTAAACTCATCTTACCTTGAAGTTATGAAGGTCTCATGCTTGTGCTTGCCGAGTTTGAACCCTTTTGTGGTTTTTGTGCGGCCAGGAGATGATGGTTCTGACAAAAATGACCTCTCCAATTCAGCTTGCAAGTCAAAGTCGCTGCAGCCCTTCTCTGACAGTTCAATTAAGTCAACTTTTACCTACAAAGATAAGAGTTTAGTTTTATCACAACAATCATCACTAGCACCTCTGAAGAAGAAAACATGCTGCACCAGGATGGATGAGATGCAGCTACGGTCCTTATACTAGAGCAAAAAAGCTCCATCCTCTAGCTTTTAATGCAGCAGCGTGGCACAAACCAAAAAGCAGCAGTAACAAAACAAAAAAGCAGCAGAGCTGCAGCAAAATTGTCTTGAAGGTTCTGAATCTCAACAGAAGTCAAGTATTTCAAGTACGAACACTTGTCTTATCACTAAATGACCTGCAGTGAGGCACCCTTTTGCTTAAGCTACAGTCCTGTTAGTGCTGCTCTTACACAGGAATCAACAGGTTTGGTTTTCCTTAGGAAATTAAAACACAAGTATCTTTGCATGTAAATTAAGAGAGTAGACTAAAAAAGAATGAAGGCAGTGAAGTCAACAGGAACTGATCATTTCTCACATAAGAAATTAAGACACTGCCAATTGCTTAGCTTAAAAAAAAAGTTATTCTATATTTTTCAAAATTACATTTAAAGTTTAGGTTATAAAAATCAAGTTTTAAATACTGTGAGAAGTTTTTATGCGAGTAGTTTCATTTACTACTGCCATTTTTTCTACTTTTGTCACATCAGAGCCAAGATTTTAAAAAGGAAGTGTAGCCATCAGGCTCTTTGGATATTTCTGCAATGACACAAAACAAGTAAGGAAAAGAAAATAAATCACAGTCTTTGTCTATGTTTAACACAAATGGCTAAAAAGCCCCAGCAGCAATGCAAAAGCAGGTCAGGCCTGACACAACTGTTCCTCAAAAGGAGATTACTTCTGCATTAGAGCACTGTAGAAGGTGCCAATTTTGTGGCTGCTTCCAAGTGAACCTGAAGGCATTTGGTAACAACAGCCTTTAACAAATGCCAACTCCTATATCTGGGCCACAGGGGTGAGCTCAGGCTTTGGCCATATGAGTTTATGATGCTACTAGCTCAGGTTAACCCTCATTTTTAAATCCACTTCAGTCATGGTAACGAAGCCTTTTACCATATCCAGATCAGTGTCTATTTCTTCAGCTTGGAAGGGTGAGAACCACATGGACTTCAGCTGGTCATCCATCATGTCTGCCAACACGTACGTAGTCCTGCAATTAAACAATGTCAAGTGTCTCTTTGATTATGAACGACAGCCAACTGCAAGCATATGCAGCATTAGAGAACCTGAGGTGAATGTTAGCACCTTACCCTTGATACTTGCATGAAATTAAATACACTGGGACTAGTAGGCAGTAGTGACAACAGTGCTGCTCTTTGTTATATACTCGTGTATAAATTACTGCATTTTCTTATTTAAATCACAGGCAATATGCTCACATACTTAACAATTTTACCTGTTGTTAAACAAATTCTGAAGAGAGTCTGGTGCAGAAAGAATAGGCTCTACATCTTGATCACTCAGCGGACAAGAATCACCCGCTGATTCCAACATCTGCCTCACTCCAATGATGTTGTCCAGTAAGGATTCAAGGCCATCATCTTCCTTAGAACGATCCTAAGTCAACACAGCACAAGTCAGAACTTTTTCCCCTCCTCAGAGAAGGAAATATGCTTTTGTTAATTAATTAAAAAAAAGGGGGAGGGGGGGGGAGGAGATACTACACAAAACAGTGTAACTAAGCCAAGTACACAAACAACAGCAGAGAGCTCCTCAGTGTGCTGTAAAACAAACCATGGCACCACATGCACATTCTAGTCTTCGTTTCCAGTTGATGCAATAACCTCCACAACATAGGCCCAAAGAAGGCATCACCCCGGGTTTTAGTTAACAAGCTCTCTGCTAGAGCGTTCCAAAGTATCTGCTATTTCTCCTTCAGCACAGTTGTGGCTTTTAATCTTTTACCACAGATGTAGACGGCCAGGGAGGGGACAGGAGGGAGTATAGCACCAAAAAGGCATTTGTGACCAACAGGCTGTGGGAGCAGCTGTTTTTATGGACTCTTCTAAATCAGCCATCTACTGCACAGCTGCCATCAATTATGTAGGATTAGGTTTGAATATTAGAGTTAAGTTTGCAATTAGACACAGAAATGTTGGATGCATTGAATTATGGACATCCTCTAGTCCAATCCCCCGCTGCTTGAAGCAGGACTATCATCAAAGCCAGATCAGGTCAGCCATAACTTTAGCTGCTTCTAAAAAAAGCTCCAGTGATAGAGAGCCCATAGCCACTCTGAGCAACCTGTTCCAGTGCTGCATTTCTGTCTCAGTGACTCTTTTTTGTCCTAATGTCAACCTGAACCTCTGAAGCCACAATTTGGGGCCACTGCCTCTTGGTTTATCGTCTGGAATTACCGAAAGGAGTTTGATTCCACCACCTTTGTTACTATCCCCCAAACAGCTGTAAGTAGCTCTGAGAGAGCTCCTTAGCCCTCTTCACCAGGCTAAACAAGCCTGTTTTCCTCCTCTCTCTAGAGCACGTGTGCTCTAGGTCCCTGAACACCTTGGTAGAACCTTCTTCAGGTTCCCCAAGATCTCTCTAGAACTGATCAGAGAGAGCAAAGCTGCCCAAAGGTGAATGCAGCACTCCATGTGAGAGCTCACCAGCATCCCATGGAGGGAGACAGTAAGGTCACTTGATTTGCTGACCATGCTCTTTCCAGGATAGCTCAGAACACAGTCTGCCTCATTTGTAGTGACCATGCACTGTTGGCCCGTATTCAACCTAACCTCCATCACAACCACCCAGCCCTTTCCAGCCCAGCCTGCATCAAGGCATAGGGTTATCCTGCTCTCACTGCAGGACTTTGCATTTTTCCTAATGACCCCCACAAGCTTTCTGCTAAATCAGTCCTAAGAAGTTTATTGAGCTCCCTCTACATTGAGGCTTTGCTGTTTGTCGCATTAGTCACTCCCCCAGCTTACTATCATCCATAAATTCGCTGAAGATGTAGCCATCGTTGAGGTCTGATCAAAACATCCAACAGTATCAGCCCCCCTATGGACTCCTGGGTATTCCACTTGCTACTGGTCACCAGTAACAATAAGGCGCTGCTAAGCAGCAGTTCCTATTGCTTATTACATTAACAATCTGCTCACCACTATCCAGTGCTCTCTGTTGTATGCATTTTCTGCCCTTCATCACACAGTTAACCGCCTCTGCTCTTATGGTGTGCACATACTCTCAGCACAAGGCGATCCCAACCCTACATGAAACTTCTTAGCATTAACACAATACAAACAATAAAGTCAGAATCCACCTTGCATCAGAATAGGTGATTTTGGACATCAGTATTAAAAAAATGGCAACAGCTATTACCAATTCTGCAAGGTATGGCACAGAATTGTACACCCTTCTCTTCACCTAGAGATAGTCTATATAGTTTTAAAAACACGTTCAGATACAAGACTGCAACGTCAACCTGATTATTTAAATTCTTTTACCATAATATGTTTCTCGAGATCAAGCAGCAAGTTTTCTGGGGTTTCTTCTTTGTTCTGCAGTAGATGTTTTAACTCTGCAGTAGTTAGACCCAGTGTCCTGCCTGGATGAGATCCATCTGCTTCCATAAGGCTTCCGTCATCTCCACAACATCCCTGAAATATTTGACAAGTGGGAAACAAGTATACATAAATACTCATTATATTTCTGGACTGAAAACCCCTTAGAATTCAAATGTACATTAGAGCAAATCTAGCAAAACAAGGAGTAATCTGGATTTAAAAACATATTATGCAAAGTAGTTTAATAAAGTACACTTCAACAGGCAAGTTTAGATGCTGCATCAAGATGAATGCAATCCTTTCCAATAAAAGCTGAGGTTTTTATCACAGAATAAACAAATATTTTTTATTCCCTTCTATACTACATATCATTACAGCAACTCTCTTAACAGGATGCCATGAAATCTAAAACCCGGACACAATGGCATGCTATTCACTTAGGAAATCAATACGAATTAATATGCCATTCTTCCTACTGAAGAACCCTCTTATTTACTAAACATGCATTCTGCCCAGCATTCACAGATTTCATTAAAAACTAAAGATGGCACCAACACTACTGGTGGAAAAGCCTTACACATAGCAATCTGCATAGTCAAATGCTTTCTGAAATAATTGTTCCTGAACACGTCTCGCACTGAAGATTTCAGAGAAATGCAGCTCAGTTTAAATATTCGACACACATTCACTTACCAGTGTATCAGAGTTTAGAATCTGTCGCATAAAATCCAAAAAAGAAGAGGCCAGTTCCCCTGTGTCTTTGCTAAAACTAGTTATTACTCGTTTTAAAACAGTGTACAGAGCACTGCTGTGTTTTCTTAGAGAGCTGGTTTTATAATGAAAAAGAGAGAAAGAGAAAATACTTTATTAGTGCATACACTGTGACCATTCCACTGTAACTTGTTGTAAGAAAACAACATATATGCAAAATAAATTTGGTAAATTTTGTAATTATCAAGTTGGGGTTTGATTACAAAGCTGGAGCTTCATTATTTTCTCTGTACAAGACTGTTGTTCACACCAGCGCTGCCTGCTGATATTTCAGCCTGCACATATAGAGCTATAAGTACTGCAGCAATACCTCTAAAACCTACAAGAAATTACATTTTCATCTTTGGGAGAAAGGGATAGGACAACAGAGATTTTACTTGCACAAGGCCCTTATGTATAAAGCAGGGTCATGCTTGCTGTTACATTTCACTGCCTAACTGCAGGAACAAACCAGAAAGGTAATCATCAACACCGAAATAACAAGGCCGTGCACTGAAGCTAACAGCTAGACATACGGGATCATCGAAACAACATCTTTAGCCTACTTATTCTTCATTTGCAGGTTGCATAGCTTCTTGCTGCCTAAGCAGCACAGTTCTGTAACGTTGCTTAGAAAAGCGTTTTGAACAACCTTTTATTGACAAGGCTCCAGGTACTACCTTTTTCTCTACAGGAATCTCACAACTTTCTTGTCTCCCTGGACCTCACCTTCAGTGGACAGAAACAGGTCCAAATATAGGGCAAGTATTAATAAAAGTGTCAAAACAACACAATACTGTCCAATTCATGTATATATTCTGTTCAAAAGGGAGTGGAGTCATTACAAGTAGTTTTTATATATATATATATATATATGTTTTTTTTTTTTAAACTATCTCTATCCTAATTTCAAAATCCCTAATTGCCTGGAGGTCAGAACACTCTGAGGCAGTGCAAACTGAATCCCCTCAAAATAGAGGGAATGACAGACAGCTCTCCAGCATCCCAGATTAGAGCTTTAACTACTGAGTGACTCAAAAAGGAAGGACATGAGCACTATATCTCATTCTAATCCTCCAGCCTTGGGAGCAGGGAAATGGAGAGTATAATGTTTTTTCAGTGCTTTGTTTATTTCTTGAAAGAAAGTGCTCCTGTGTGCATACTGCAGAAATGATTCAGAGGTAAAATCTCAGGCAAAGGAAGACCAAAATACTGAGTAAAACACTGAAGCCTCAAAGAGAAATGAAAGTTCAGGTGCCTTATCCTCAACATTTCCTAGATGAGTAGGAAATTATTTCACATTGCAGCATTTTTAAAATAATTTTAAGTTGTCAGAGATATCTTAAAATACCGTACCTCTTTAAGTGGTAGAAGCCATAGTCGTGCTCTGTAAGGAACATCATTGTTCGGATACATGTCAGCAAACAATTGTAACTGCTCTCAGAATTAGTTAATGTTTCCATCAGACAGTCACAAATTAAGGGCATCAGCTCTTTGCTTGGTAAGGAGTTGGAAAGCTGCTCTGATTCAGACACGGAGCCTTCTGATGAACTTGGCAAAATTAGTGCAATATCCTGTAAAAAGTGATTATTATACACATAGTAAAAAATGCATTCTGTATACCAGCAATTAAGTACAAACCATACATCAAGTCAGAAACACTATGTTCTTTCACTACCTGTTTATCATCTTATGCCAGTATTTCACAGTTATTCCTGACCAGTAAAATACTAATCCAGTGTATCTTTTTTTAAATCGGTTCTGTTAAGGGTTACAAACCATTATTGATTTTTCAAAACATAAAAGCTTTGAAGGGCAAAAAGCGATAGCAGAGCCACAACTAAAAGCCAAACAGTCACTGGATAATATCTTATACTTGCATACAGTTTCTTGCCTAGGCAGTCAAACTGTCCCTTAATCTCAAAACATTTATCAAAATTAAGAGGCTGCAGACACCACCGAGGAAGTTTAAGATCTACTGCCCCCTCCACATTTTACATAAAGTAAACCACGATTGATTTTCACAATGAATTTGCATGGGCAAAGAGCTCTTGGTTACATGCAAATGGCTGACCGGTCTCTACTGACCAATGACGCCCAGACGTCTTTTGCATAAATGGGTAAGCACTAAAGCAAATAAATACATGCAACTAGTAAGACACATAATGACACGGAAACCTATGCACGCAACCAATGAGAAACTACTGGGGCTAGTCTATGAATCAGTTTTCAGACAACATGTCTTACTTTGCTCTAGTAACTTCGGCTTTTTTTAAATGGTGTAGTTTTATGGTGGCAGTATATCACATATATCTTTGTACTTTGAATACATTTTTAAGAAGTTTCAGTTAAGACAACTAAGAGATACATATTTATTCAACTAAGTGAAAGGTCAATAGTGACAACTCAAGTTTTGCCAGTGGCCCATGTCCTGAAAATCTTTCCATAGGGAGAAATGGCATCCCTCTCTCAGCTGAGGCGACAGTCAATCTTTGTGCCATTCAGGTTTTGGTCTCTAATGAGCTACCAGAATAGCGCACATAATGCAAGAGATATCATAAACCGAAAGGATTTACATTCAAGAGCAACAAGACAGCAAGTAAGTCTGTCAAAGCACCCAACCATACACCTTTTTTTTCTTTTTGTCTTTTAACAACATAGAGGGGTTTTTTTTTCTTTTGAAAAAAAATCAGGCACCTAAGAAATAACCTAATTTAATTTGTCTCCTACAATTATCAACACACATTATGCATTAAATACAGAAAATACCTGATCACAGAGGGACTGCAAAAGGGAAGTTACATATTCAGCGCTCTGTTGATGAGTGACATTGTCCCCAGCTGATCGCATTAAAGCCAAGAGCTCCTGGAAAACCTCTGCATACTTTTCATCACCTTTAGTAGTTCCATTGATAAGATGCAAAATAGCCAATTTACAAGCTTTGTGTGAAGCCAGGGCATCCAATAAAGCAAGCAATCGAGTGGTCTGTCCAGTGTACTGTTTCTCTTTATCTTCTGTGTTGCTGAAAGAATATCAATGCACTTTGAAAAAGCTGTTTTAAAGTGATCTAAAAAACTATAAAAACCACCATTACAGGAGTCATGTAACTGCATTTTCAAAAAAGCACCTAGTTAATGTACTTAAACTTACAATTTAATTTGCTTTTTGAAAACTGCTCAACTTCACTAAATGACTTCTGGTTACATAATAAATTAATTCATCTACTATGCATTTAACATACTATAGGGCATCTAATTGTATATGGATAAATATGCTTTTACACAAACAGTATCTAACTCTACATGGGTAATTACACTTTTAAATAAGCAGTACTCATTGTTTCAAAGCCCTCTGAAATGGTAGCATACAACTTCCTCCAGCTTACAAACATCTACACATTTTCCTGTTAGCAGGCAGATCGCAGTATAGCAAACTTTACTGGCCTACTTTTGTTATTTATATCAGATAGGTCCTTTAGAAACAGTTCACAGACAAGATAAGGCTTTGTAGGGACAGCCTAAAGAAAGCCTTCGTAAAATACTTACCATAAACATACAATGTGAAACTGTCTACATCAAAACTTAAAAGTATGACGAGGTTCCTTGGCAACATGAAGCACTACCAGGACACAGTGTAGAGCACTTGTCTGAGAATTCATTCAGTTCATAATGGGTAAGTAGTAATTCTGAAAGTATTTTCCTCCTGCTAAATCTACTGTACAGAACCAAGGTGAACTTAATAGTCCATTAAAGAAATCTTTGCAATAGAAAACAAAGATACCTTTGTAGGTCTTCTATAATCAGATCCAATACAGTCCTCATGATAAGAAGAGCAGTAGGCGAAGCCAAGTCACACAACTGAACACAAATACGTCTCAACATATGCTGAATAGGCTGGCAAGACGAACCAGAGAAAGATCGAACTATCTCTTGTATCAGTTTGGCTTGAACGTGAAGATGCATACTCCAGAGCTTCCTGGTGTTGAGTGCCACTGAAATATCATGTGGTTCGATTACCTGCAGGAACAGAACAACAGGAGGTTTTTCCTTTCAACTTTTATCATAAAAACTGAATTCTATCACAAGGTATAAACAAAGACTAAGTACTAATACTGTCCTCATCAAAAACACACAATGCCATTTTCATTATTATCACTGAATGACAGGGCACAGTTCCAGCAGATTAGGCATGCCTTCGGTAGCATGGGTTGTCACACACCTTTTATGCTACTTATTAAAGATCCAAATTCAAGATCCATGCCAAAAGAAAGGAGAGCCTTAATATGCCGAGAGTTTGGCATTCAGGGTTAAATCCAAAGGCTCCACAGCCAATCATTTAAGTAACAGAATGGGAGTCTAGATAATTTCACAAGGGACAAAAGAACAACATACGACTGCTAATTTAAAAAGATGCTCCATATAAGAACAATTTTGTTTCTGATGAAAAAGATGTATCTTTAAAGAATCTATATGAACACAAATGCTTTACAGAAACTTTAATCCATCCTTTCACATATTTGTTTTTTCCACAATTACAAAAATGGTCTAAGGGTTACACATAATTACAATTCTTTAGAAACTGAATAAATCTAAATTGTACCTGAGTCGTCTGCATGGGCAGTGGAAGAGGCAACAATTCTGAAAGCAGTATAAGTCCAGAGAAAAAGCCTTCAGGAATTCTCAAAATTGAAGAGAGAACTTCCTTCAGCATTAAAGACCAAGTATTGTTTGCCAAAGTTTCTTCCGAAATGGTAAGTTTTTCATTAACACCTTGTGTAAAAGTCAGTAAGATATCAACAATGTCATTCTGAATTTTTTGTTCATCGCTATCTAAGCGACCTGAGAGAGGAATAGAACACAGGAGCATGTGTAAAGAAACAAGCGCTGATGGAACACGCATGTCTTTGAATTCAAAAGATCCACCCCTCAGCAGTTCTGTTAGCATTGTTTTAAGTAGAGTAAGTGTACAGCGGGCCATAGAAATAGTAGTAACTCTGTGAAGCGTGGTGCCCATGTTGACGTGGAGTCGCCAAGGCTGAATAAGTATGCTGTTCAACTTCTGTAATACTCGAATGAAGGTGTCCATTCCCTCAGAAGAAAAGAGCTGAATAACTGCAAGATTCCATTTAAGGTCTTTCTGTTGACCTGTACAGAAAAGAAATAACATTTCTGTATGTCTGATTTCTCCTGGGCAATCACAGTTACACTTGAGACATGTTTAAGTAGAAGACTCAGAAACCTAAAATTTCTATGTTAAGCAATACAAATATGTCAACCATACCTTCTACCAGAGGTGGTGGACACGCAACGTGACAAAGAACACGAAGTGCAGTAGGAAGACCAACTCCATCTGGGGTCATCAAGCTGTCAATGTTCTTAAAAGAAAAAAAAACAAACAACAACAAAAAACTGTATTACAAGGAAGGACTTTACAAGTATATCACTAGCTTAGTATTCAAATTCTGCATTTAGCTGCTCTAAGTATTCTGCAAAATTTAAGTTCAATTATTCCACCTTCTGGAAAGCAGTCATAAATATGGCAGAAAAAAGGAGGGTGAACATTTACACTGTGGTTTTATGGTAAGCTAAAAGATTTAAATAGTTTGATCTCTGCATCTGATTTTGTTTCAATAAATATAACTGAGAACAAGAACTGGTCTAGATCATAAGCTTTAATAAAATCATGTATTTTGGATAATGGTATATATTTTTAAATACCATATGCTAGTACATACCCAGATAAAATATCAAACCACAAAAAGGTCTAAGCTTATAGAGCACAACTAAAACCTAGCATCTTTCTGTATTTTACTAACCTGTTTGATATATTCAATGAGATTTGGAATACAATTTATTTCAAATCTAAGATTTTTCAAAGGTTCAAGCCACTTGCTGAGCTCTGGAGGGAAAAAAAAAAGACTTAAGAGTTAATCAAGTAACTTGTAAGTGCATTTATGAATATAAAACATTTGCAATAAAAGCGTACTTAATTTACACACAGGTGCTAAGTCCAAGTGTGAAATTTGTGAGGCATACATTGCAGCTGTAGCCAGCTGAAAAGCATCAACAAAAGGAAGACTTCAGAACAGGCAATACACCTCAAGTACATGGACAAAATTTGGCTCAAGTCAACCTGAACACTCAAATACTTTTCATCTTATCATTTGTGTTATTTGTAATTAAATGTATTTTATAAAAGACACTAAGGGTCCCACTGTCAGCTAAAGAAAAAGCCACCAAGAGCAAGGACCAAAGCACATTCCCTTTAATGTACATAATAGGTTGTTAAAACTGAATACAAAACTCCTATTAAATGCCCAAATGGAGCGAATCTCTGCACCAGTAACACATATTCCCTCTGGAAGCCCTTATAGATTAACAGTCTCTCTCTTAGTCCAGAACAACCAGAAAGTCCACTTTTTTGGGACAAGAGATTTCAAGTTTTAAAACCCATTGTTCCTGAAAATATTTAAAAGAATGTGAAGGTTCAAAGGTCAACTGGATATGAGTTGACAATTATTCTCACACTGATTTCATGATTTGCTTTAATAAACTAACCCTGCTTCTCAGGAAACTGCTCGATCATCAGGTGAGGAGGAAAGAAAGAACAGCAGGGCAAAGGAGAGAATTCAACTAAAATTTTCAAGAATTCTGATTTCTTTCAGTGCATTTAAGTTTTGGAAGAAATTATCAGTATGTCTACACGAGTCAGTTAAGCAACACAGAGCACAACTCTGGACATCAGAGCTTCAACGTTCAGTTGTCAGCAGAGTCCTCAGCAGGCTTTTTCCCCATCAGCTCCATTCCAAATGACCTGGGCCTCATCTGTGAGTCACCACAAGGCACAGAACACCCTGACACACAGTTCGGAGTCCAAAAGATTTAGTAGTAGGGTAACATGGACTATTCCATGCCAGTTGGCCTAGGTTCCAGAAAACAGTCCCAGGATTATTCATTAGTATATATAGACCCTATAAGGCTACATCACTAAAGGAAACAATAGAAGTAACAGTCAGCTCACTGACTAGTTTAGTCCAGTTTTACTAAAATTTGCTCTATTTTCAACCGTGAAATAATTTCAAACTTCCTGTAATTATCCAAAATTCATGGTAGTTAATATTACTTGAAAAATCATTTAACTATAAAGAATTTCCTATTTAACTCTCATTAACAGAAAAAAAAATTACACATTATCTCAGTGACTCAACTAATCAGATGCAGCTGGAAAAGGAATTTCATTATATACATTATCCAAACCAGATGATCATGAAGCACCAATTACCCACATACAAAAGGTTTCTTCTACACATTCAAACAATCTAGTTGATAAGGACAGATACTGTACCTTGCAATTTGGTGTTATTTTCGTCTGCCTTACAAAGCTTCAGCAAAGGCGCCGAGTGCTGTTCCAGCATTTGGACATCACTGGAAGATTGAACCACCAGCAAAACAAGGATGCAGGCATAATTATAAGCAACTGACTTCTTAGACTTTGAGTCTCTGAAACAACAAGAAGGATTTTCTTTAGATTTCAACTAATACAACTGGGTATTTGTTAGATTTTCATTCTCCAGCCCCTAAAAATCTACCTACAGAACTTTTACCTTCACCAACCCTTGCCCCATCAACCAAAAAAAAAACCACCAAAAAACCCATTCTCCTATGCTTTTTGAAAACTGAAAGCTTTCTTTTACATTTACTTCACATTTACTTCAGCATCCACAAAAGAGGAGAGATGAAGGCACTGACTGGAGTCAAGTAGCAAACAAATTTTTCCATAACTTTGTCCGTTTTCACAAATCTTTCTTTAAAAGCGCTGCTACCTAAAGTAGCAAAACTGCCTGTCCGGAGAAAATAATGACTTTTTAACAGTTACAAGAATTTACAGAACTGAGAGTCCCACACCAGAAAAGTGTCCAGTGTCATTTCCACACTCAAATCTTTTGCTCATTTCGCAGTTGAATTTTATGCTTGAATGAAAACTGCCAACTTACTGATTTCTTTTCACCAAAAAGTCTGACCTATATCACAATGCCTTTGTGGATGACCTACACAGATTCTGGGCATTAAGTACTTGATCACAAATGACAGGCCTGATTTTCTTTTACATTCTTCTATCTAAAAGTTGTTTTGTTTTTCAACAAAAAGATCACAACGTAAAAGAAAAAATATTTTAAAATTAGTGAATTATTTATAAGAGATACGACACTTTTTAAATGTAAAAACCTAAAGAATATAGATAAATGCTTAAATTACCCTAAAGCTTCTTTGGAATAGTATTCCATTAAAGTAATAAGACTTTGGAGATTTTTCTCCAGACTGAATACATGAGCCACAGCAGATCTTCCCACAGGGTTAAAAGTAATCAAGTAAAGGTTGTGAAGTGTTCCCAGCAGATCTGAATGGTCAGTCTCCTCACTGGCTGTGCACCGCTGAAAGTGGCAGAATAATTCTGAAATGCACTGTAACGTCTGTGTTGAATGCAGGAGCCACAGGGCAAAAGTATCCTCGTTGGCACCCTCTGATTGGAGACCTTCCTCTTGGTCTGGATCAGAAAACTGGCAAAGTGCTCTAATCAACAAGTTTGTTGCTTCGTACTCAGAAATAAAGAAAAGGAGACCCTTCTGTGACTGTGCCAGGAAACGCAATATATCTCGTATAGCTTGAAGCACACCTGGATGTGCGCCTGTCACTGGAATAGACAGTAGCAAAGTTATGCATTCCAAGAAATGGTGACTATGAAGATATCTGAAAAAAAGCAAGCAGGAAAATAATCAGTAATATTACAATTATCTGTCAACACTGCATGATAACATTAGGTAAAATTACATGCCTCCTAGCTTCAGTACTTATTGCTCTGCGGACTATGAGAAATAATAACTAATTATGAAAAAGTATAAAATTTTAATTTTACATAACATAACTGCTATAATATTTACAGTAAATAAAACCCTACATATAAAGTTCTGATCTCAAAAAAGCCCCAAACCCCAAAACCCCTCACTTTATCTATAAACAACATAACACTGTATATTTCATTAAATTTGCTGTATCTGAACCATCATCAATACTGCATCAAATGTTTTAAATGTGCTAAGAAATCAATCTTTACAGCATATGCAAGAGGTGATTTGAAGACTCTTTGCATGTAGGTACTTATATTCAGCCACAACCTACACCACTACTATCAAAGAATAGTTAGCATTTAGAGAAATACTTTCTAGACAGAAACTTGCTAACAGAGAAATAACCCATGGGATCTTTTAAACAGCTGAAGGCAGGCAGGCCTGAACTCCTCTGCCTGTGCTGTGAAACAGCGAGCTACACTGACACAACAGCACGACTTCTAACCAGGGCTGGCTTGTATCTCGCCAGCTCGGCATACAGAGGTATTCCAGACTTGTTTGATCCATAGGCACAGACGTGTTCCAAGACAACAAAGGGAGAACACTCTAGATCTGTAACAGTTTGCAAATATGCACCTGTACAGCACCTAGCACAATTGATTAGGATCTACGAATGCCACTGAAATGCTAGCACAGTACCAGTAATAAGAGGTTCACTCCTTGCTATGTGCATGCTAGGTTGACTGAAAGCCAACAAAGCAGGTGTATTAACCATCAAACTCTCTCAGACTTTATAAGCACAATCCAGAATCCTCTAATAAAGTACAAAGTGAAACATCTAGAAAAGTGTTAGTCAGCAAGGTCATCCTTAAAAAAATATCTATATCAAGCTGAAGGAAATACTCTAGAAAGTGAAGTTGCAACTGCCATACCTAAACAGGACAGGGAAAGGATCATCCCTTTCTGGAGGGCCTGTAATGCGTGCCATGGTTGGGAAAGATTTCACAGGTGGCTGAATCATTGTATGAGGAGCCGTTTCCATCAAATGGAAGATTTCTTCAAGAAGACTAACAAGTTTTTCCATCTCTCCTTCGCTTATATTAGAAGATTCCAAAAGATGATCCATGTCCATAGGAGCCTCCACATCATTCTCATATTCTTGATTGGTTCTTTCAAGTCCTGCCAAGTCCTGGTCCTGTTCTGGCTCCGTGTGATTAGAAAGAGAAGGAGTGTTCTCTGCTAACTGATCAACCACCTTTTTAATATCAGACAGGATCTCATAGAAGTGACATTTCTGGAGAATTGCAGAACCAGCAGTAACTACTCTCACAGTCTGATCTAACAGTATGAGTTCCAGGAGTTTCTGATAACCACTTTTTTCATGTACATCTACGCCACCCCTTAGAAACATTTCCATTCCCTCAGTCATACTAATAACGCTATCCAAAGCTTTAAAAGCATTGAGTTTCAGGGAGGATGACACATGATCTGCAAACAACAGTTCAAATAACACATTAATAACTCCTGCCTGCAAGAGTGCCGTTATTCCTTGAGTCCCACATTCTCCTAACGATGACACCAATTTTGTCCCAGCTTTGAGCTGTCGGACATTCAAAGCAATGGGCTGTTTGAGAGCTACCTGAAGGTTCAAAGCTTGCAGGGTCCAGTCTACTAGCTGGGTAATATAGTCCTGCTTTGTGTCTTTCACCTGCAGGTAGCTCAATCCTTTTACTATTAAACTCGGAACTTCTTCTAATGCAGTGACCCACTTTGCACCCCTTTCCTCTTGATATAATTCCAACAGTTCAGTTAATTTAACCGAGGCTTCCACTGCCCCTGAATTTTCTTTTTCTGGGTCTTGGTCCTTTATTTTACCAACTTCGTTTTCAAATACAGTCTTGTAAGGGCAGCTGAAGTATAAAAGAGGTCCAAGCTCCCTTTCAAAAGGTTCGTATGTCACAGGAGGCACAGATGCCAGATCCTCAGGTGTATATTCAATATCAAAGCTTGGATACTTAAATGTTTCACGTTCCAGATCAGCAATTCCATCTTCATCACTTGAAATCTGCTCATATCCATCATCTCCTAAAAACAAAAAGGTTCAGTTATGAAACAAAATCAATTAAGGATAAATCAGTTCATAACTGCTGAGACTCCGCTCAAAACAAAAAAGTATAATTTACCTAATACAAACATTACTGGTTAGAGAACAATCATATGCTAACATACAGAAAGCTTTCTCTCTCCAGATAGAAGTGACAGCCCCAGTTGACAGATATTTTTTATGTAGTAACAGAGACATTTATAAGAATGTATAAAGCATAAAGTTTAACTAGGGTACACATTACTACAAGAATATTGTCCAATTTTCTTCCTATGATTGCATCTGTCACAAAATTTCTAGCCTGAATTTTGCAGACATGGGTGTGAACTTTAAGTAATACAAGACGACTACTGACATCATTACATAAACAACTTTACTTGATTTTTAATTAAGAAATCATTTCTTTCACCACTTTCCCACGTTTAAACAAAACATAACAAGATCTAAAGTTCATTCTCTGTATCTATTTTCTAGATATCTATACAGATCTACCTGGAGCTGTATCTATTTTCCTCTATTTATAGAAAGTAACAGGAAGATTTACTACAAAGCTATAAATATTCCACAGCAAAATTCTGTTCTCGAGAGATGTCAGAACCATAAGGCAGGCAATGGCACAATGACCAAAGGAAAAAGATCCAGTTCTCTTCGCACCTAGTCATCATAATGGTACTGCCATTAAAAAATTGCATACACGCTGGGTTTTTTCCTGAACTTTTTACAACTTCACTTACCTTCACCTTCTTCCTCCTCTTCACCCTCTTCTTCATCTTCATCTTCCTCCTCCTCTTCCTCTTCCTCATCAGCAATACTCTCTACTGTATGTCCATCGTCATCATCATCATCATCATCCTCCTCAACATCCACATCATCTTCATCTTCTCCTTCTTCTGGTTGATCTTCCTCCACTTCTCCATCATCAGAATACTGGCTTTCTTGATGAATGGATGTTCGATCAGGAGAAATGGGCTCAAAGTAGTCCTCCCTATGGTCCACATCATCTTCTTTCTCCCCAACCACTAAAAATATATACACAGTTTAAGCAATAAGAGTAATTCTCTGAAACCCAATGCTCAGTAATAAGTTTTAGAATTTTGCATTATGCACAGCGGAGATACAAAAAAAAAAGCATCTTGAAGAAAATCTTCAGGTGAATTGACTGAACACAAAGAACAATCACTTAGTTCAGTAAGACTATAAAGAAATATGTAAAGAGTTCTCGGCACTTTCAACCCATAAGGAGACCAGAGAACTCAGCAAATGCTGCAGAGGCATGAAGGGGAAGGACAATGAATACCAGTCAACAGAACTTTTATATAAAATATGAGTAACATGTTCAAGCACTGTATGGGTCAACAGCCGATATTCTCAAATCTACTAACTTCTAAACTGATATAATTTAACACAGCCAACAGATTTTCCTTCAAATCCCTTTTCTAAAACTGTATCAGTCCAGCAGGAGACCCAGACAGGAATCATAGAATCATAGAAACATTTAGGTTGGAAAAGACCTTTAAGATCATCAAGTCCAACCGTTAACATAACACTGCCATCCCACCACTAAACCATGTCCCTAA
>NW_009259600.1:2396125-2401596 GCF_000687185.1 Egretta garzetta
TTTCTAAATTCACTTTTGATGTAAACAAGAACTGTCAATAAGCAAGATTATTTACTATAATTTTTTTATTTACTATTATTATTATTTAATTTACTATTTATTATTTAATATACTTTTTTACTATAATACTGGGTTGAAATTAACGTGGGTAATTGCCATTTTTGGCTTGAATCATAGAATCGTTTAGGTTGGAAACCCCACACCGGGCAGGAGCACAGAATTCTGCCTCCACTAAGCAGTGATGTGCAGCAGATAAAACACAGCCTGTTCTCATTCTACCTGACACTGGCATAGGTTCATCCTCATCATCATCAGGAGGAGGAGGGCCTGGAGGTGTCCTTGGTCCCCTAGGTTGAGGTCTTGGAGGGCTGCCATTGAACTGGTCTTCTTTCTCTCCATCAACTAAATTTATTGTGAAAATAAAAACTTGCATTTAATGGAATCACAGGAATAGAAGCAGAAAATTTTAGTTTTTCAGTGCTCCTTTTGACTAAGGAACACCTTCATTTCCCAGCTGTTATTCAATCTGTATTCTGCATCTGCACTATGCCAGGCAGTTTTCTGAATTCACTTTTGATGTAAACAAGAACCATCAATAAGCAAGATTATTTACACTATTGATGTTTTTTCCTATAATACTGGGCTGAAATTAACGTGGGTAATTGCCATTTTTGGCTTTGACACTAGCAATATTATAACTCTACCAATAGTATCTGTTACTTTAAAAAAAAGTTTACATTTTAATCAACTGTTTTTTACAGTTTACAACTGTTTTTTACTACACAGAGTATTCAAATTTTGCAGCCCAATAGTTGTACCTTGAACAAGAGAGTTCTAATTTTAAACCTAAAACCAAAATTGAAGCAGAAACTTGCTCATAGATTGTATTCATGGCCATTCTAATACCAAGGCAAGTAACCCACTCTCAAAAAAGCACTAGACAAGAATCTACTTAAAACTATTCAACATAAGTCTAAAAGAAAATACAAAATTAAAGGATAAAGACATAAAGGTAGAAAAATAAAGCCACTGAAATCTAAAATGTAAAAGAACTGGATTTTTTTAAGATGGGATAATATAATATTGATTAAAAAAAAAAAAAAAAAAAATCTATGTCTTCCCACAAGGCTTACCATGTTTTGGGTTTCTTTTCAAACCAGGCTGTTGCTGGGGAGGTGGTGGTGGAGGTGGGGGTGGAGGAGGTGACTCTCTCTCATGACTTATTACCCTGTCAACTGAGCCATATATTGCCAAAGTCAGACAGTTGTACCACCCTCTTAGGACCAATCCATCTGTGTTGACCTGTTTTTTTTTAAAAAGAAAAAGCACTTAACACAAGACAACTTCTGAAAAGTTATTTTAATACCACTGTATCAGTATCTTCATAAAAGAAAGAAAGGAGAACCAAACATTGAAGTACCTCTTTACCCTACATTTTGAAAACTGAGAAAACTTTAGATTTATCAATCATTACAACAAACAAATAGTCTTTTTCTAAGAGCATTCAATTCATTGCAATATATTGCCTAATCTGCTACAGCCTATTAATGAAAACAAGCCACTACCATGGCTCAAACAAACACTGATTTGAATGAAATAAACCTAAACAGAACTGAAGATGATATGCTTAGCTGTGGCCTGTAGCCACAATGTTCTGATTCATCTTTGCTCCTAAGTAGTGGATAGTTCTGTTGGTAATCTCCATAGGAACTGTCAAGCAATCAAATCTTCTACAACTCACGCCACTATAGATGCAGACCCCAAAGTAATGAGTATCTGAACTACAGGCAGGTTTTAGAATAGAGAGCTTACACAATAAATGTTTTACACAGTGCTAACGCACCACACACAACCATATTTATACCTAAATGACAGACTTGTAGAAAAGAGGTTTAAGTCACATTGCATTACCTTTGCATTGGGTCTGAAAATAATTGACGTGTTTTCATCATATTCCAGGCTATCAAATAAAACACAGAAAGTTAGTTTTCCATTAATATAAAGCATGTTTGAAGAAATTGAACACAGCAGTACTAAACACATAAGCCAATAACAAAACACTGAACAAATATGTGCTCTTAAAAACAAGAATGCAAAATCACTTATTTTAAAAATACTTTTCATTAATATATAGATGGGCTCTGTAAGTTTAAAAATAACAGAATCTTTTCTTCTTTTAAGCATGAACCTCTGCCCTCCCACACAGATTGGAGGAAAAGGACAAGAACACAAACTAGCAAAAACCAGACCAAACATGAAAGTCATGGGAGACACAAGATTTTCTGTTGTGCATTTTCTGCACTGAAAAATTCTCAGAAAGAAAAGGTAGACAATGAAGTCATGCAGTAATCTTGAAAGTACTTACCTCCCCAGCCTATCAAAAACAGGGGCACTTGGCTTGCTGACATTGTTGAAAAACAAGTCCAGTTGAAATGTATGTGGAGATGTCTCTCTGGAAACAAAACAAAAGGAAAAATTGAATCTGTTGACCTCCTTATCAGAATAAGTAGGACTAACAAGGAAAAAAAAAACAATTTTAAATTATACTGTTTAAATAATTCCCAAAAATAATTACAAGTTCAGCACACAGAAATGCATTTTACCTTTTTATATAGGAGGTTCTATTGAAGTATATAAGTTCAAGAAAAAAATAACAGGAAGGTATTCCTGAATCAGATACTTCTGAAAGTGAAAAAAGTGAAAGTGATCGGTATCTTTCACTTACCCATAAGCCCTGTTGTCAGGCAAACTTGTGTGAGCTCTCACTCCTGGAGGAATAACACGTACTTCATTTATGTACACCACGCATGGAAAACGAACTACATCTATATTGGTGCTTTGCTACAAAACAAAGAACAAAGAAAGTCTAAGAAATGTAAAATGCAAACAACATAATGTACTCATATTCTTTATTAACCAAACCAAGGTTGCAAGCCTAATAATTACAAAATTCAATTCTGTAAAATGATAAACAGTGTTAAAACACTGTTAGACAGAAAAGGTTTTTTTATATATATAAAGTTCTGGCACTTTTCATATATTTAACACTATTTTTTATAAAGAGTGTTACTGGTTTATTTACACAATTGGTTCCCTTTATTTACAAGAATCTTTTAAACAGTAACAGGGTTCTTTTCTAGGTATGTTGGTAAAGGTAGAAACTGGAACTTAAATTATTAAAGAAAGACCGAGCATATTGTTCCCTTTTAATAAACCATATCAATTTTATAATTAAAGAAAATAGAAAACGTGTTTTAATTTTAAACATTAGCAAATGTTCTATTTCAATTGTAATATCAGAAATTATAATGGTACTATGAACCTGTTTTATTACACCTGTACAAAAATCCCATACAATGTTTATTTCTCTGATTTTGCAACAATATCTGAAAACCTTTTGCAAATAACGTTTCTGTTTACCACACAGAAATAGCAAGTATGAAGAAACATGCTTCAGCACCCCTAAAAGATGTTTGAGCAAACTAAGAAGTAATCATAGTCACAGTGATTTCCCATGTAGCAGCCACCAAAGTAGTGCTGAAAGTCTCCTCTCACTAGATTCACTATATCAAGTCTTACTACATTTATACATCATCTCTATCATTTATACATGTACAAAATAGTAAACCTAGATCTATGTCCAACTGTAAGCATATAGACTTTCTCACTGAATGTTTCCAGTTAGCAAATTGGATTAGCAAAGACTGCACTAGCAAAAATGAGTATTAAAATCTAAACTGATCTGCAGTCAAAAGTCTTATAACTTTCGTCACAGTCAGAAAGCAAAAGAAACCTCAAAATTACCAGCATAAGGCAAGAAAGTACTAAAATTTTTTAGAAAACTAATAAACAAAGAAATAGTCACAAGTAAAGTTTTAAACAGAATATTTAAGCGTGTGCTTTTGGGCACATATTACTGTCACTGAATAAGAAATCTACACATATGTCCTTTAGCACACAAATAAAACATCTCACCCTAAGGGGTGACATATTACACGCAGGATGGCAGAACAAAAAAAGAACCCCACTATGACAGGGGGCACAGCTTTATGAACAGGAATGGGGTGACTGTAGCCTGGGAGGAGTGACAGCTGTGGGAGCTCTTTGCTTTGCCTTTAAAAAAGGTTATATGTGTCACGTGGGAGACTCGAATTTCTGGAGGAAAGGCTGGTGCTGAGGAGGCTGCATCCCCAGCATCACTGCCCAAAGACAAATTCCTGCTTAAATAATATGGGATTATGCCCCAACAGCCATGCACAGACATCATCAGGATGGCAAGTGAATCCAATCCACTTTCCCTCTAAAACATTAAAAAAAATAACTGCATCAGAACTGCTCAACATGTGTTAAATTGCATAGCTAAGCCAAGTAAGTAATTTTATCAGAAAACTTGGCAGCACTTTTCAAGAACTGCAAGTTCCAAAGCAAGACTCCCCTGACCCATTTAGCTGAACATAAAGTATAACATAAAGAAAGCTCTTTTGCAACGCGTAAAATACATTTTGTTTTCTTTTTTTAAGGAAAACTGAGTACGGTTCAGGTTTGGAAAACATCACTTGCAAGAATGAGAGTGTCAGAAAACATTATACACAACTAAAAACGTTCAATAAGAGAACATACTGTTCTGGAGGGGAAGAGGAGTGGCTTGTGTATGACAACTGACTTGCTGCACACTGTGCCACAAATTCACTTTTTGGAGAACACTAGTGTTTCCTACTGTCCTGGTTTTGGCTGGCATAAAGTCACTTTTCTTCCTATTAGCTGGTATAGTACTGTGTTTTGGATTTCGTATGAGAAGAATGTTGATAACTCATTCATGTTTTAATTGTTGCTAAGTAGTGTTTACACTAGTCAAGGACTTTTCCAGCTTCCCATGCTCTGCCAGGAGCACACAAATTTGGGAGGGGGCACAGCCAGGACAGCTGACCCCAACTGACTATATTGGCTATAATTGGCTATTCCAGGCCATATGACATCACGCTCAGTATGTAAGCTGGGGGAAGAAGGAAAGGGGAGGATGTTCGGAGTGATGGTGTTTGTCTTCCCAGGTAACAGTTACACATGATAAAGCCCTGCTTTCCTGGAGATGGCTGAACACCTGCCTGCTGATGGGAAGCAGTGAATGAATTCCTTGCTTTGCTTCTGTGTGCGGGTTTTGCTTTCCCTATTGAACTGTCTTTATCTCAACCAACAAGTTTTCTCACTTTTACCCTTCTGATTCTCTCCCCCGTCCCACTGTGTGGGGAGCAAGCAAGCGGCTGCATGGTGCTTAGTTGCCAGCCGGGGATTAAACCACAACACCTACCCAGGGGAACAGCAGTGGTTAGTGTTGCCTGCCCAATACTGTCTTAAATAGTCAAATTAAAAATGCACATGGGTCTCCCTGTACCTAGCACCTAGGACAAACTCCTGGATAGCTTCCCATTTGTTTTTAACTGCAGCTTCAGCTCCAAATGCTTCATTTTCTTTCC
>NW_009259600.1:2401645-2402095 GCF_000687185.1 Egretta garzetta
TCCCCTCACGGTCCCCTTCCTCCACCCTGAGCACCACAGAGCCCCGGGCAAACCTGCTGCCACACCAGCAGCTTCAAGGATGCTCAGGATCCCAACAGCCTCGAAGTGGAACATTTGCATGAACTCCCCCTCCTAAAGGAAACTTGAGACATTCCTTTTGTTCACCGTGCACGCAGGCAGCACCTATCTAAGGGAACGTCCCACATGCACACAAGCACCCGTCCTCCTCATTAATGCTTTCCTCCTCAGAAAAGGATTCAGTATCTCTCCAGTGGGCGGGTGTGGCCCTCTGCCCGACTTCCTCCCTTACAGGCTTCTCCAACCACTTTTATCCCCCTTTTTCCCCCTCTAGCTTCTTCCCCTCGTTACCTCTAAATCCCCGCTCCTGTCCCACCGCCGAACCCTCCCCAGCCCCCTGCCCGCGGCACCCCGGGCTGCTAGGCCAGCGGC
>NW_009259600.1:2402737-2403183 GCF_000687185.1 Egretta garzetta
AGAGACACAGCTCGGCGCGCCTCGCCGTGGGTTCGGCTGCGCGCCACTGCGGCCTGGCCCAGGCCTTGCTTCTCGAGGTCGGGCTCCAGCTCAACACTGACTAAATCCAGCCCTGCTGGAGAAACTTCCTTTGCAGCCTTTCCGTATTTAAAAAACCCTTTTCAGCCATAAGAGATTGCTGCTTCTCTGAAGTATGTGTAGAACAACTCCTTGTGACAGCATCAGTGGACAAGGGAAAACCAACAGACGTCATCTATCTGGACTTCTGCAAAGCCTTTGACACGGTCCCCCACAACATCCTTCTCTCTAAATTGGAGAGCTATGGATTTGATGGGTGGACTGTTAGGTGGATAAGGAACTTGCTGGATGGTTGTGTCCAGAGGGTAGTGGTCAATGGCTCGATGTCTGGATGGAGACCGGTGACGAGTGGTGTCCCTCAGGGGTCC
>NW_009259600.1:2403854-2404435 GCF_000687185.1 Egretta garzetta
CAGAGAGGTAGTGGAGGCCCCATCCCTGGAAATATTCAAGGCCAGGTTGGACGGGGCTCTGAGCAACCTGATCTAGTTAGCGGTGTCCCTGCTCACTGCAGGGGGGTTGGACTAGATGACCTCTAGGGGTCCCTTCCAACCCAAAACATTCTATGATTCTATGACCTTTCCGCAGCTCCTGCTGTTCTTGTTTAGCGTCCAGTCCCCTTCTGCAACGGCAGCCAAGTCGTACCCGTGTTAGAGACACTGTGAGGCCAAAGTCAGCCGTGGCCAGGAGAATGATGTGGAACCGATCTCGCGCAAGCAGCGTGTGGTTACACAAGTTTTGTGTACAAGCTCTACGTCTGTCATAGCAAAACTGCGCCCTGTGCCTTGAGAGGAAGCCCGGAAAAGGAGGTGTAACATCTTAGAACTGCCAGCTGGAGCCTCAGCCGCATCCCTGCGCTTTCCTTAATGGTGATAATTATACCTTATCTGTGTCTTGTTTCTGGAACAGCTTCTTAGTGAAATAAGCTGGTTTGTGTGCGCACCAGGAATCGGCAAGTCCCTTTTTTTTGTTTCAGTAGCTAAGCTTGCTGCTC
>NW_009259600.1:2404492-2408011 GCF_000687185.1 Egretta garzetta
TGTGAAAACGTTGCATCAGTTTAAACAAGGGTGTGGTTCAATATGTCCATTTTCAGTGGTGAAACTAGTTCAGGAAGTTCCTGTCCCCACACCGCATGTTGGGGAGCACAGTTCCACAGCCAGTTGTTTCCACAGCGCGCAGTTCCACAACCAGTTTCACTGGCACACCTGAAGAGGTGTTTTGTGGCAGTGCAGGGAGACGCATTGACTGGAATTTCTTCCTAAATCCACTGAAAATGTGGTGCTGCCCCCTCATACTGTTTCAACAGATGTAGTTAAACTACTGCAAATCCCTTCACAGAAACATTTCAGAATTTGAGACTCAAGGGGCCTCCATGGCCACACTGGCAGGTTTGCCTGCTCTCATTCTTGCCCTGAGCTGGGACCCTCTCTCACCCTGATGAATAAACAGATCTAAACTCCTGGAATTAAATACAAATTTTGTATGCAGAAAACCAAAACTTGAATGTATATGTATCTTGCTAAAGCAGCGCAATGCCTTACAGCTGCTACTGACACTTGCCATGGCTTATTTTAGTTATGTTTATGGGCTCTTTGGAGACTTCTATGCAAGAGTAGATCTGCAGATCTACTCCAAACATGGGCATCATCGCATGTAACACTGCTGGAGGAACGCAGTCCCAGTCAGACAGCTTCCCTCCTGGGACAGCCTGGAACAGTATTGCAACCAGGTCAGCTAGTACGAGTAGTTTCAGTAACTAGCAGAGGAATTCTAGCCCTGTGTTTTTATCTGCAGTGACTCCTTTGCTACCAGTAACAGCTACGGCTCTGGATGTGAGAAGAATCAGCTTTGTGGGATTAAATTCTGATGGCTCTGAATGCAATGTCATTGATTTCAGCACGTGGCTGGGCTTACAAGTCAGTGGTGTTTCTTTGCTGCAAGGTAAAGCAGCAGCATTTGGATGTCACACCCAGTTGCAGTATTTCAGGGAACGATTTGGGTATCGGTAGAGAGCTGTATCGTGACTGATGAAAGCAGAGAAAACAGAATTTGGTTAGCAGCAGCAATTATCTTAGATTAAAAAAACACGGTTGGTGGTAACCATTAACACATTCCAGCAAAATGATAGAGCTCTGCCAGTTCTCCCACTCCAGTCGTAAAAAGTTGATATTATGAAAGAAAACATGAGCGGTGATGGGGAAGACTGATACAGATGGGAGATCTGGCACGGGCCAAAGGACTGTGCTGGGAAGGATAACAGAGTTGCAGGTGGTACTGGGGTGCATTGAAGACCCTCCCATAGGGGAATAAAGCAGGGTGGGAGATGCAGAACTCGCAGGAAAAACCTGGAGACAGCGGGATGTGCAAAGTCACAGGTTTGTTCAAAATAAACTGGGAGGAAGGGGGTCGCTGGGTGAGAGGAGGAAGCTTCAGGAACACAGGAGGGGAAATAAATAAGAGGGCACGTAGGTCTGTTGCTGTGGTCGGGGTGGTGGTAAGACAGCTCCTTGGCATAACGGAAGGTGTGAGTAGTTTCAGAAATGTCCTGAAACAGAAAGTGGCAAAAACGGATGGGTGGTGGGAAACCAGAACTAATACAAAAAGGACAGAGAAACAGTTACACTGAGATTAGCAAAGGGGCTGGAACCTAGACAGACAGAAGGAATATCAGAGGGGAGAAGTACAGCAACAGGGTGCTGGGAGGAGCCTCGAGAAGTCATCGTGCCCCAAAGCACCCTAGTACATTCCTGTAGGTAACAACACTGATGTCATGTGGAAGATGACACTTCACGCAAAGACTACACTTAACCAGGCCGGGGATAATGAACAGCCAGGTAGAAGCAACTGGGATGGGAGTACAGAAACGCCAGGAGCCTGGGCAACACAACACAGGAACCTGAATGACTGGTGAATGTTGTCAGACCAGATAGGGAAGGCATGAAAGAAAGAGGGTGGAATGGGAACTGTGACTGGAAAACAGGCACTTTAGGGAACGTGTTACCCGAGAAAAAGAAAAATAAAAGGTAATGGCACTACATTAGCAGCTAGTGGTGAGCAGCTTGCGAAATAAATAAATAAAACACAGGTTAATCAAGAACCCAAAAGGCATAAGGGGAATTAAAAATACTTTTGTGGTACAGCTTAACCTGTGAAAGGGGCTACCATACGTAATAGCAGCTTGCTGTTGCAATAAGCTGGGGAGTCCGATGCTCCTAGATGGGAAGAGACAAGATAGGACGAGACAGTAAGGCATAAGAGGGAAGAAAAAAAGAAATGCATAAGCCAGAACAGAACGAATCACGAGGAAAGGAATACTTACCCACCCAGCAACGGTTCCCTTTTGGGGAAGGGCTGTATCTTGAAAGCCAAGCAGGCACTGGGAAGGAAACCATCTAGAATGGATGATGAAGTTTCACTGAAATAAGACCAGCCAACCAAGCAGGCACTACCTGGCATGCTCCAATGGGGAAGTCACTTCAAAAATGTAATTCCGGGCTTTTTTTACTTAAGTATGAAGTTTTATTGAGAAGAAGTTGCACTAAACTAAGACCTGAAAGGGAATCTGTGCAAAGAAATTCTCTGTACCATCGAATCCCTCTACTCCAGACTGGGCAAAAAAGCCAACGCGCAACTCCCTATGCAAGGACCAACCCCGCTCCCCAGACACCGAGCACAGCTGGGCTGCAGCCACCGCTGAGGACGCACACCCCGGCACTCCGCTTCACCTGTGTTTTGCTCAATGCATCAGAAAGTCGGAAGACAAATGCACAAAGAAACCCAGGCACTCCACCCCTCCGACAAAGGGGCGCGATTAGCTCAGGTGTTTCCCAATGTCAGATTCAGCTGGCTGATTTCAGCTACTGCTTTTAAAAACTGGAGGAATTAACTTGCCATCTTTACCCCTCACACTGCAGTAACTGCTATCAGTGAGTGCCATTTTCAAAATCTTACACCAAAAGGGGAGAAAATTACTCCAGCCATCTTCCATCGCACAAAAGCTGTCTAGTGAAGCACATGAACTACCTGTGGCAGTCCCTGCAAGGAGAACCACGCTGCACCAAACTGCAGCAGAGCAGGGCAAGGGCGCCGGGTGCTATTTGGATCAGCCTGTGGCTGGTGGGATCCCCAGTGCTCGTGAAACACATCCTCTCCCTTCCCACCAAACTGACCAACGTGTACACGGCAGCAAAAGATGGTGCAAGCTGTGAACCTGCACTAGCACAAGGAACAGTCATGAAGAAACATGACATGCACCATCACCTTAGAAAAAATTTAGGGAAGCGGCATTGCAGTGGAGTTGGAAATACACAGCTGGGGGCTTCAAGAACTGGATGTACTACAGGATTTCCGTGGGGAGAGTTACCCTACGTTCAGTGACCTTTTCAGTTATTTGTCATGAAAGAATCACGTTTTGAGCCATACGCATTTGAACAATGAATTTCACAGTTAAACGACGATCCCCAGAAGGGAGGTCGTTGTCACAAGGACCGAAATCGCCACCGTTCTCCGAGGGAGGGCTGCGACAGCCAGACCAGCCAGCCTCCACGCAGGGCCAG
>NW_009259600.1:2408721-2417335 GCF_000687185.1 Egretta garzetta
ACTCCCGCTCGGGCCCCGCTCGGGAGCGCCTCGGGCCGGGAAAGTTTCTGGCCTCTTCTCTTCCCCCTCTCCCCCTTCCTCCCCCCCTTTTTTCTCTTCCTCCCCCCTGTTTTATCCTTTCCGCTGGCCCGGTGGCACCATGACGGCGTCTCCCGACTACCTGGTGATCCTCTTCGTGACCACGGCGGGCACCAACGGAGCAAAGTTGGGCTCGGATGAGCGAGAGCTGCTCCAGCTCCTGTGGAAAGTGGTCGACCTGAGGAGTAAGGAGGTATTTTTTCCCCCGGAGGGGGAGCGCCCCGACCTGCTGCTCCCCATGGTCCCTGCCGTGCTGGGTACAGGCGGGGCGGCCCCAGCGCTGGGCTGGTGGTGGGCGCCCCAGGCTGGAGCAGGCTCTGGTGGAGGGCAGGGGCCGGTGCTGCAGGTGGGGACCTCCGGCCCGGGGAGCTGACTCGGTCCTCCTCTGCTTTCTCTGGAGCTGGGGCACCTGCATGACGTGCTGGTCCAGCCTGACCACCCGGAGGCTCCCTGGTGGGGTAGAGGCAGCGTTATCATCCATTTATCCCCTCCGCCACCACCACTGGAGCAGTGGACCCTGGCACGGGCACCACAGACACGTGTGGGCCAGCCAGCCTCGGCTGTGGTGGGCTTTGCGGGGATTTGTCCCTTGCCTTTTGCTCATTCACCTTGGGAGGGACCGAACCCCAAAAGAGGAAGGTCAGGGTCAGGCATCTCCCTACCCTGGTCTCCTGCCATGCAGGGCCCTGAGTCTCAGGTGAAGGTGACCCCCAATCAGTGTTGGAAGAGGCCAAGTTTAGGTGCCCCCCTGAAAAGGCTGGGTGGTGGTGGCAGGCCCTGTTAAGACTTGTGGTGGCTCATCAGTCCTGGGAAGGAGACAGTACTGAAGCCTCTGGATACACCGGGAGGTACACGTGATTCTCATTGAGGGTATGGCTGAAAGCCTGTCTCCTTTCCATCACCCTTGAGTGCCCCACCTGAAAGCTCTTCTGCTCCAGCACTCCCTCAGCTCTCTGCAACCAGCTTTACGTGTCCTTGCAGCACTCTTGCAAATACTCCTGGAAAAGGATTTTCTTTTTTTTTTTTTTTTTTTTTTTTTCCTGGGATGTGGACTTGTCTGTGTGGCCACTTCTCAGTAGAAGAGGGGAAAAGTGGCAATTTCCTTGCGAAGATAATTAACTTGATAAAGTTACCGTGAGCTTAGCTACTAAGAAGCAAATCTACGGAAGTGAAGGACTAGGCTTGTGCAAAAAGAAATTCTAGCCCCCTGTTCCCTCTGCCTAGGAATAACATGTTACCAACTGACGATGCTGCCTAGTGCAGCCACTCTGATCCTTTTACATATGTCTTTTGTTGTTCCTGCTTTCAGTTTAATCAGTCCGTGAGCAATGAGCTGAACATTGGTGTAGGTACCTCCTTCTGTTTCTGTACTGACGGACAGTTGCACATTAGGCAGGTTCTGCACCCCGAAGCTTCCAAAAAGGTATGTAGTTGTAGCTTAAGTTTTGACTTTTAGTGTGCTTTATGTGATTTTTTTTGCAAAAATCAAATTTTCTTTAGTATGAAGGTGCCTCCACGCAACCATAGTACAAACATCACTCATGTTAATATGCTTGCCAGACCAAAGATCCTGTCCACGTGGAAGGCATTGGCAATGCCATGTGCTTATGTAGCCCTGAGATGCCTTTTAATGTTAGATCAGAAGAAAGACTTTCTTGAACTGTTTGAGAACGGAGCAGTGCATTGACAGGGTACTCGTCGCTTCCTACAGCTGTAGGAGCTACAATGGGTTAACAAGTGGGAATTTGGAAGTGTTGCCAAATAGTTAACCACCTTAATTATAAACTGCCTTTTGAAATTTTACATTTGCCTTTAGCTTCAGCAACTTTCAATCTTTGTGTATTCAGTTGACACTCTGAGGGCGGTGCTCCTATTTGTAAGGAGCCTGACAGTAGTTTGAGGCAGGCTATGAGTGATGACTAGTCCCGTAGTCTAGAGTTTTCTATAACTTCAGAGTTGCCAAACTGCTAACAGTGTTATGAAGTCCTACCTACTTTTCATCAGTGATAGAGTTGCAGCAATATGCCAAGTCTCTAGTCCTGAAATAACTGCATCAATATTAATAACATCTCACTTTGTGTTTTGCTACAAACATGCATTGCTCTGTAACTGAGCTGTTCTGCTCCTCTTGTTGCAGCTGATCTCTGTGCCCATCAATCTGCTGCTTTGTCTCTGAAGGGCCACTGCTGCAAGTCTGTGCTGTTACAAAACTGATTTTGGATGTGTCTGGTTTTAATACTCATTGATGCTCTAAGTGTTTATACCTTTGAAAGTTTAGAAGAGGAACAGCGAGCGTGATTCATAGTGAAGGGACAGTCCTCAGATATGTAACTTGTCTTGGGGTGTAATGTGAGAAAATGGGGAAACAGGTCTTCAACAGACTTTCTTGTCACTTGTAATGAGTATGTGTTTTATACAGTTAATCTTTCCATGCAGTTAAATTATGGGGAAAAAAAGAAGGGACAACTCCTATGATTATTTAAGTTTGTTTAGTGTCGAGGATAGGCATCCTTTTCCTTTATCATCATAGGATCACTGATAGGAATCAAATCTTCATCAAAATCTTCTGTTGCTGTTTTGATAAGAATTATTCACTTGAAATCTGCTCTGTGCAGCCTATAGATTAAGTAAACCAGGTGCTTATGAGACCTGTGATAGTTCTTTGGTGAATACCCTAACCCTGAGGTTGGCATTGGGGATCACTAAAATCCAGACCGGGAGAAGTCACTAGGTTCTTGGGAATATATTTATTTCTTTTAAGATGCCCAGTCTGAACCAATCCAGCAGCTCATGGTATTCGGAGAATGAATTGACATCAACTGTTCCAACTGAATGTCAGTGAAGTATAGAACTTGATCTCTCACAGAGGAAGAAAAATAGCTATGCTAAAACCAGAGCAGGAAATCTTGGCAAGCACACCTGTATTTTCATAAGTTTGTCTTTAAAGAGTATCGTTTGCCTAATGCACCTGTCCATATGCTAAGATAAGCTCTAATGTTCTCAAAGCAGAACTTGTTTTAGAGCCTAAATATCTTTCTTTGGCCTCCCTAAATGTGCTTTCACATATCCTGTCATTCTGTTATAATGCTAAGATGCTAACTAGTCATTAAATCACAGAAAGTCCTTACTTTTGGTCTAGAGAGGCATTGCAGGCAGCAAGCAGCCAAGTGGAATATGGAGTATTGTGCCTGTGGGGAAGCTCTGGGTTAAAGAGCTATCTGAAGGAGTAGGGGCCTGCGTTGGTTTAAGCAGCTTCCGCCAAGTCTTCTCCCTCCCACCCCCCAAAAACATTAAAAGCATGTGGTAGAGGTAGTGGTGGGACAAAAAGGGTTTTATTGACTTCCAGTGGGCTACATAACTTGCTCCTGGCTTCATACACTGCAATTAAAGCAGTTACCACGCATAGACCAACAATCTCTGTGCCATATCAAACCTTCATCTGCACCCAGTTGGGGGGGAGGGGGTGTTCTTTTTTTTTTTTTTTTTATTTTAAGGGAATAAATATTTGAAGTGTGACTATTCTCTGCAAACTCAGCCTTGTCTATAAACCAAAACATCATCTGCTGGTCTTGCAAAATTTGCTTGGCTCTATAAACTGAACTGAGTGCCCTCTGGCTTTTTACAGTTAAAATTGGAATCAAGAATTGATGATAAATGTTGCAATAGCAGGCTTTTGCTCTCCTACGTTGGATTTGAGGCACTAGCAGTAATAGCAAATGTTTCTCTGGCAGTGAAAAAGCATGTTTCTCTCTTTAAACCATGTAGAGAGGAAGCTGCTTAAGCAGAAATGTTTATAAACATACTTATGTGGCTACCAGAGCTACATGAGTTTATCTGTAGCAAAGGCTGTGTTTCCTACATATTGTAAGGAAATTGTTAGAAAGCTTGGTATCTAAAGGCAAAGTAGATCATGCTAGCTGACAGTAGTTACTTTGTCCTTTTACAGAATATCTTACTGCCTGAATGCTTCTACTCCTTTTTTGACTTGCGGAAAGAGTTCAAGAAATGTTGCCCTGGCTCACCTGACGTTGGCAAACTCGACGCTGCCGCTATGACAGAATGTATCCTTTTAACAATGATGGTGTCTACTGCTGTTACAGCTTTGGCTGAATTTTAGGACAGAGGTGCGTGAGTAATGCTTGCAACACATGTTTAGGGGTGGTATAACTTTAACGAGCGACTCGGAGCTATACTGAGTTTTCTCACAAAGATAAAGATAAAAATATGTGAGGATGCATGCTCCTGTGGGGAAAATCCTGTATTTCTTCTTGATTCCTGTACGTTTTCCTTACAACCTTAATAGTTTTGTCTCTTTAAACTTTACACATTAGTGTAACTGGCATGTTTGTTCAAATTGCTAATATCAGAGCCTAATATTGAAGTTGCTCATTGCATCACTTAGATTTTTATTTTATTTTTAGGTAAGAGCAAATGTTGGCAGACCATCTTAATTTTTAGGAGGGGGAACAGTTATTCTTGATGTGAACTTGTAGTGAATCTTTGATTCAGGCGTGAAGCTGAGGCAGGGATGCTCTTGGCACACGCGGTATTCAGTCTCATGGAAGTTGTGCATGTTACACCTGCAAGGTGAAGCTGGGCTGGCAATAAGATGCAGTCCATGTTTCCATTTTCAGTGACAGGGATGTCTAAAAATGCTTTCTGAATAGTCTTAAGTGGTCTGCAACCTAGTCCTATTTGGCTCTTCACTAGTCTTAGTTTGGTTTTGTTTGCACGCCACGTAAAATTACCAGTGCCGAAACCAGGGCTGTGAATGATTTGGCTGTGGCTGTGCCTTCCTCCTTGCTTTCCTGGCAGTCTCCCCTCTTGCTGCAGGCTCCAGTCCTTGGCTCAAATGTACTCTCAGACATGGAAAACACTTGACTTCCCTACTGACCTACTGAAGCAGTGAACATACAAGATAGCTGTCAAGGAGGGGTAAAGGCATTTGACAGTAATTTTTAAAAATATTTTAATTGGTTTTTTTGTTGTTGTTTTTAATAACTTTTTTCCTCTGACTAGCTTATTGTGTCCATAGAGTGGCTGCTGTTAAGAGCTGGTATTTTTCAGACTCAAAAGTCTGTGGTTTCTGAATTATTTTGGCCTTTCACTGGAGGACTAATATTGCCTGGGCTTTTGTACCTATGTTGGGGGACATAAAATATCTGTGTGTGGACCTTTTTGTGTTTAACCATAAGGTTGAATACTGGAGGCTGTCTGCTCTGCTTTGTCATCTGCAAATTAAGATTAATCTCCCTTAGTGAAGGGGCAGAAATCACTTCTTCCCCTACTCTGAAGCAAAGTGGTACACTTAGTGTAGGAGTGTGAAAACGTAGAAAAGTGAAATAAATGCTTGTGGTGCATAGTCTAGAACCTGGATGATGGAGGCTTCTTAAAGTTATGGTGAAAAACTTAATACATTATTTAGGGATGCTTTGATATGAGCTGGAGGAGTTAATTAAAGAGAATGAGCTACTTTGGCTGTTTTGGAGAGATGCCTTTGCTTTCTCCTCATGTGAATGTCTGGTGTGCATCTTTCCACTGTGGAAACAGTCGTATGACTGTAGCCACCTGGAGCATCACTGGTCAGCCAAGACAGTGGCAGACAGTGTACTCCCTGCCTGCTGGAGAGGGGAGCAGACCACCCTGTGTTACCCAACTGTCAGGGAGCCCCTAAAGAGGCAGTACCATCTGAGGGTGGTTTTGGCAGTTGCCAGTAGTGTTTCCTCCAGGTTCCTAGAGGCTCTGTCAGTCTATCCAAACGCTCTCAACTTACACCTGAATTCTGCATCTGATATGCTTCTTAAAGTACATAAACCTAAACAACTTAATTCTGTTTTTATATTAATCTTTGTGGTTTGTCTTGTTTTGTAACTGCTGATGCTCTTATTTGTAAACTTGCCATGTTGATGCAACAAGGCTGAAATTAACTGTTAGTCCCTGCCCTATATTGCTTGAGTGTAGTGGGGGTGGAGGATGCAGAAACCAAAAAAGAAATAATTTTTGGCTTCCTTTTATTGACAAATATGATAATTTTCTTTCTCCTCACCTTGCTGAAATGTACTGACTTAATCTCCTTGGTGTCAGAAGCTGTAAAAGTTAATTGCATTTGGAGAGTCTGGACATGCATATAATGCTTACAATAAAAAAAAAAAAAAATTGTTGAAGCAGGTGCTAAGTCCAAAGACTAGTTCAAACAGTTAATGTGCAGAGGGTTTTTTTTTCCCTTTTTTCATGTAAGCAGGACAGCTGCTTTCTTTCTGAGACAAGTTATGTAGCAAAGAAAAGAAAATGTCTAAATGAAAAGTAACTTGAAGTGGATATGCCGGGGTGGGGGACACAAAACATTAAAAACAAATGGAGTAGGTTGAAACAAAGTTACAGATTAGTGCACAGAATCTGACCAAGTTCTTGTAGAAAGTGCAAATATTCTACCCCATAGCTCAAGGGTCTCCATGAGCTGAATCTTCCATGATTTGTGCCACACAAAATATACTGGGCCAGGTTTATTAGCATTTGATGGGGCAAGAAGGTTTTCATTTAGGGGTAGGGTACTGACTGCATTGACCAATTGGTAGGAGCAGGAGTAGAATGATTTTGGGGCACATCCCTTTGTGTACTTGCATCTGCATTTACCTGCATGTAAATTTGTGTGATATGAAAGAGTAAGGGGAAAGCTGGGTATTATTGTACAGTCATTTAAATTATTAAGAGTCTTCCAAATGCTTTTATATTGATGGGTAGCATTTGATTAAGCAACAAATTACAGTCCCCCCAACAGTCAGGGGAAGTCATTTCCTTCCTACTGCACAGTCATTCAAAATAAATATTCCAGTATAACACACTGGATAATTGGTGCTTGGCTATGTATGTGCTTGTCTTGTCTTCAAGAAAATCTTGAAAAAGAACATATAGAGATTAAACTGAATAATTGGCTGGGTTATTCTTCCTTTAGAAAGTACTTTTGGGACTTACTACTTGAAATTGTGTACAGAAATGAAGCCATTCCAAATCTAAGAGCTCAGGTGAAAGCTTTACATTTACCCCCTCCCTACCCTCACCCCCTGCCCCAAAATTATAAATTTCATGTACAAACAGCCACTGTAAGGTAAGCAAATGTTTAAAATGCCATGAAATTTGAGGGACTGAGGAAGAACAAACTAGTGGTAACTGTTATCTGAGTGCTACTGCTGCCTAACTTAATCTCAAAACAGTTTTTGGTGTAGGAGAGAGTCTTCTGGCAGACTTTCTTTAGTCAGTATTGTGTAAGAGTAGCAACAGCAGGACAATTATGAGAAATTTCGAGTAACAAAAAGAACTTGAGAGAAGTGGTCATGTTCTGGCAGAGAAAGGAGCTCAGGTCTGTTGAAATATTTTTTTTTTTTTTTTTAAACATGTGTAAGTATACAAAAGGAGCAGGGCTGTTCTTGCACCTCCCATACTTGCTGCACTTCTTGATTTGCAAAGCTTGCTGAGCCAGTTTTCACCGCTGTGAGTGCCTTCAGGGTGGAGTGAACAAAGCTTGCATGACTATTCGTATTCAGCCTGCAGAAGACTCATCTTTTGCCTCAAGATTGGGTGTGCAGAAGCCATTAAATGGCAAATAGCTCTTGCTTCCTCCAGCACATGGTTTGCTCCACTCGCTTGTGAATGGGGTTTGTAAGGATAACTCCTTGCTAGGAGTATCTGCTGGGTGTAGGCAGTAGAAATGCAGGCGTATTTCAGAACAGACTGCTTCATGTGCTGGATATGATCTGGATACTGCAATACTGAAACTTGTTTTGGGGTTTGTTGTTTTGTTGGGTTTTGGTTTTTTGGTTTTTTTTTTTTTTTTTTTACCTGGCTGTCTTGAAAACAATGATGTGGAGCACAGTTATAGCTTAGTACTTATTAACTCTGGCAATAAAAAGCCCATTATTGGGTATTACCTGAGAATCTTGCATATTGCTATTTGTATTTCCTGTGATAGTACCCAGGAACTGGTTCTTATCAGATAACCTTTATGCAAAGTACTATTTAAAAAGATGTAATCTTCAGCCTGAAGAGACTTGAAAACAAAACAGAAGGGGAAGAGGATCAGTGCAGAACACAACTGCAATACTAGTTCATGTCATGTCATCTCAGAGCTAAGTTGGTTGTTATTGTTTCTTTTGCTGTGGTTAAAGAAAGGAGTTGAGACTCTGAGAAATGGAAGAGACAGTGGGAGGAAAGAAGTCTTGGAGGGTACTGGCAGTGGGTAAAGCTGTGGTGATGAATCTGAGGAAATGGTTAAATGGCATAGAAATTTCTCCCATATTATGTAGGCAGCTCTGACATAGAATATGCTCCCCCGCCCCCTTACTAACTTGCTGAGTGTTGCAGGAGGTGATACCACAGCTATACAGCAAGATTAAGAAGTTCCTTGTTTCCCATCCTGCCTTGTTATTTGGGTGTGTCTTTTGCCCATTGCTTCATTTAGAATGTATGTGTGCACGCTATTGCATATATTAGCTTTTGACAGCCAGGTGTGTTTAACACTTTTTTTTAAAATGTGGACTTG
>NW_009259600.1:2417391-2429771 GCF_000687185.1 Egretta garzetta
CACAAACACACATGTGGTTTCCTACCCCTTCACTGAACAAGGGGTGGGTTTAATAAAAACTGGTCCATTAACAGCTTTTTCCTAAGTGTCCATAATTTCCAGTGCCTCTGTTCAAAGGAGTCCATCTGTATGTAGTCAGTCTTGTTCATTAGAATTCAGTTTTCCACTCAGTTAATGTTGTTATTAATACATTCCTTTACACATGCAGAAAGCTATCAATTTTCTTCTCCAACCTTGCCTAAAAGCCTGCTTCTAGCTAATCAGAGGCGAAGGTGTGAGCGATTTCTCACTCCTACTAATGTTGATTACTTTCTTCCTCCCCTCCCACTGTGTTTAGATTAATCTAGAGTTCCTTGGCACAACTGACTCCCTGTGTCTGAACACCTGGTACCAACTTCTGTCAGCATTGGGGTGTTTTTAGGAACTATATCTCCTGTTGATCAATATTTTCAATGAAAATGTTTTCTGAAGAAAATGAACATGGGGTGGGGGAGTTGTTTGTTTTTCCTTGTGTGACAGCCTTGCTTCAAATTCCCAGCTCCTTCACAATGCTGCATTCCCGACTCTGGCGGCTGATCACTTGCAGGAATCTTTGGCTCTACAAAAAGGAAATATTAAAGTGTCTCTTCAGTTTTGACAGCACAGCCTAATAGCCAAGTGCACGTGTGTGCACATGTGTATGCATGCCCCCTGCAGTCATAGCTATTGGAACTCCTGCCCAATTTCTCCTGACTTTGACAGAGGAAAGATAACATTTCCAAAATCTTCATTAAAATGGTCAGGCAAGACCAGGGTTCTGATACATGAGTCTTCAGTAGCTTCTGCTTCCCTGGGTGGGCAGCATAGTCTCTGCGCAAGTGCAGCACGGAGCTCTTGGATTCTTAGATGCTGCAGGGGGAATGGTGTCGGGAAAAGGAGGAGAAGCACTCCTCTGCTCTGATACACGAGGTGCGCAAAAACATCTGTGTGATGCCGATTAAGCACCCTCTCTGCAAGGGAGTCTGTCTGTGGATTGTTTGTTTTCTTCTCAACCCCCCTTCCCCAGGGGGCAGGGAAGGAGATGAGCTTGAGTGTACAGCTTAGGAAGAGAGATACTGCAATGAAGAAGTTTCTTGTTGTCATAAACACTGATAGTCTCTCAAACTGTGCTTTGGGGTTATTGCATGTGGTTTGTTCAGGACTTTTAGCTTGGTTTTTAAGAAACCATTTGATATTCTCACTGCTTTACTCCAAGGAATGGAGGGAGGGAGGATAATGGCAAGGGCCAGCAAACTGTATTTAGTCAAGCAGTTGGAGGGGAAGGATCATTGGTTTAAGTTCTCTTTTTAAAAATTATGATAATTCATTTAAACTTCAAATGTTCTTGTAAGATTAAGCACCTTCCATACTCCAATGCTGACATAAACCCAACAAAGCCTCAAAATCAAATTAGTCTCAAAGTGTATTGTGTTGGCACAGCAGCTTTCCTTTCCTTGCTGCAGAAGAGGAGTTCATTAATTCAGTTGAAATTATTTTTCATCTCACAACAAGATAACAGTTAAACTTCAAAAACAATTAAAAAAAAAAAATCTGTTTCATAGGAGTGACTTGTAGTCATCCCACAAATAATAGGGAAGACTTAATTTCACAATGAACTCTGCTGCCTCCCCTGTTGATGAGGTGATAGGACAAAGCTGGTGTGTGGTCTCTGTTCCTAACAGAAAGTGTTCTTCTGTTCCCTGCCTTACATCCCCCAGATGTAGGTATCTGCCAGCTCAAAAATACTCTCAGCTCTAGGTGGAGGAAACTTTTTTTTCTTTCAAGAGGAACCTTACTGTCTTGAACTGAGAAGCAACCTTTGCACAGCAAAAAGCAGGCTCTTTTGAGGGCTTGAAATGTGTCTAATGCAGTTTTGTGGCAATGTGGGCAAATAATTGGTGCATTTGACTGTTTTGAATGTCTTGCATTCCTGTACTGCCATGCCAGCATAGGTCGACTTAAAGAAAACTCTTTCACTTTTGCTCTAAAGTCTTGATGCAAAGTGATAAAAGGAGTCAGAAAAACAAGTCCTATTCCCAGACTGCTTTCTATTTAGCTTCTTGTTCTGTACTTGATTTCTTTAACCCTACACTCCTCAAAGAAGCAGGTGTGGGTAGGAAAGACCTTTTTAAAAATTGGCTGTATAAATGATGGAGTAGAGTTGCGAGTAATCTTACAGTCCTGTTGCTTGGTGTTAGAGAGGGGCAAATGTGACGGAGTGGGAAAGATACCATAGTAAACTCTGTTTAAAATTGTGTGAAAAAAGACAGTATATGCAACTTAAATCAGACTCCCTTTATGAACGCGTTTTTTTTTAATCTGTTCATTCTACAGCCTGTCTTTCCAGGGCAGAATATTTCCTGCTCTCTGTTAGCAGGAGAGCTTATCCTTGCTATCATCTTCAGAAATCCTTCAGATTGAAGATATGGGTTGTGGGACTCTGTTTTGTCTCTTGGTAATCCACAATGGTACGTTCTTACCAGATTCTCAAAACGCTTCTGCGTAACAGCAAAAAACTCATGTTGTAACTTTTAATAGGCAAGGTTTAGACAAGGTGCGTTTGTGAATTTTGTCAAAGTGGTAAGATATTTATTTTACTTTAGGATTTATGTGTTCAGAAAGCATGTGGCATATCCTTTTATTTCTGTAGCTGCTGTTTGATGGTTTGCTTCTCCTCCTTCCCCAAATCTTCCCATAGAGATTAAAGATGCTGTTAATTAAAGAGAACAGGACTCCAGCCTCTTATGCACGCAAAAGTGTGTCTGTCTGTCAAACATACATAACACATGAGTATATTAAATATATATGTCCTTATTGCGGGGTCTTGTGTCCCCAGACACTTTCTGGAGTGACCTCACGCTCCCGCAGGTGGCAGTAGTTAGAGGCCAAGGCAGAACAGCTAATGTATCCCAGCAGGAAAATGGATTAAATCTTCCCCTGAGAAGCGACATACCATCAAGGATAACTTGAAAGCTTGTTGCTTTAGCAGGAAGCCAATTAGGAATCTATCTGGTGATGATTGACTTAACTCCAGCATTAAGATTTAAATCTTGACAAGAACAGTCCAGCATTTCCCTATGGAGCCTCACAAGTTGAAGATATGGGGAATATTATTCTAACACTGATATCTGAACCATACAGTAAGTGACTGTGATGAATGCGTTTTCTATGTTGCTTGCTTGTTTTTTCCTGCCTCTTGTGTGCTGAGGAAAAAGAAAATAATGTATACTGTATTTCATAGATCACAGATTTTCAGATCCAGAAAGAGTGAACTACAAATTTGAAAGTGGGCCTTGGTAAGTACCTTCTCCTCCTTCTTGCTGTGTTTCCACTCCCTGCCCCCCACACCTTTCCACCCACCCCCCACCCCCTCCAAGATACTGCTTAGGTAAGCTGTACTTCTTGGTATTCCTAATTTGCAAATAGCTGTTACCATTATTTTTATTTATCTTGCCACTGCTGTGGGAATAAATTAGGTGCTTTAAGTAGGAAGGGGAACAGGTATTCTACGAGTCAGTGATCAGATGCAAGCTAGCTTTCTTGCTAGGCTTCAGTGTTGCCTGTTAGTTGTTGGTAGTTTTGGGTTCTTCTAATATATGCTTATAATGGGTGTGAAGTGTGCTGTGCTATTAACAAAGAACGTGAGCATTTTTGCAGAAGTAACCCTATGGGTACTAACTCTTACACTCTTCCTGCAGTTTGCTTCACAGTTACTGAATACACATAATGATTTTTTTTTTTTATAGGGAAGAAAGGTTTCCATAAAGATACTGTGCCACCAGTAAATTGCTTAAGCTATGAAGATTGTCTTCTTCCCAAATATGTTTTAAACATAGAGCTTTATCTACTTTTGAGGGCTGTTTTGTTGGGTTTTTTTTAAATGTAATCATGCTTTTATTTGTGCAAATACAGATTTTTCTCAGTGGTTTGCTGGATACTCCTTCTGCAGTATCAGAAGAGCCTGGTGTTAAACTGACCTTATTTAGATTCCCATCTTGCATGAATACTTACTTCCCTCTTCCAGATTAAGGAACTGTCACAATGGTAGATGATACTTGCACTTCTGAGCCAAAAGAAGCAAGAAAAAATATAACAATATTGGCAGAAACTATCCAGTGAGATTAGTTCAGGGGTTAAGTTTCAGCATTGTTCTAAGCTTTTTCCTTTTCACTAACAAAATCCGGGGATGAGATGGAGGATTCCCATCTTATTTGTGATAGTGAAAAGTACAGAATTAGGAGGCGGGGGCTTGCGGCTTGGGACAGACTTACAGAAAGGCCACCTGAGAAATTAAAATGTAAGCAAGAAACATGATCCTCCTCCAACAGGGCATACCACAGCCCTTTTGTACGTGGGAGTCCTCTGCTGCTGAACAACACTTGATCTGCTTAATCAATCCCATAGTCTCTTCTGTGCAAAAACCTGTCCTTGCAATAGCCAGTAAGGCAGCCTTGGGTAGCTGTAAGTTTTTTGTTGTACATGGCACTTCTAACATGTACGAGAACAAAAGAGACTGCGGTAATGACCAATTAAACCTGGCTTTCTGTGGCTGAGCTATTCCCATGCTAAGCAGCCAATGTAGCCTGTAGCTATATTAGTCTCTAGTAGCACAGTGATGGCCTGAACAAACAATGTTAAGGCTAAACTCTTTAGGCAGGAGTCCTCTGTGTGCTGAGTATGACCCCGAACAGATTTGGTCTTGGCTTGTGACTGGCTCTTACATGCTGTCACAGTACAAATAATAAGCACTAACTTCAGTCACATCTAACTGCTCTGCTTAGAATAGCAAGCTTAATTTTATACCATGGATAATGGTATAAAATGGAGAAGCACAACCCATTGGTATGTCAGGAGTGGGAAGTAAATTGGAAACATGCTCGGAGATGAGAGCTCAAGGAGCAAATGTGGTGAAGCAGGAAAGGGGAGCTGGGAAAGGAGCAGCTTAACAGAGCAGATCTTCCCTGAGGAGAGACATGAGCAGTGGCTCTGGATGGTGGTGGCACTTAGCCCTCACTGCCCTGGCAGTGCCATCCAGCAGACACAGAGCAGGGACGGAAGCCTGTCCCTGGAGCACAGGTGACAAGCAGGGAGGGTGATGTGTGGCAGACACTACAGGCAGATATCTCTGTATTACTCCCTCTTTCTGTGCCTGCAGCAGCAAGATGGAACTCGTGGATGACAATGCTGTTATCCGAGCAAGAGGATTGCCATGGCAGTCATCTGACCAGGACATAGCAAGATTCTTCAAAGGCCTGAATATCGCTAAGTTAGTAGCTATGAATTTACCTCTACATTGTGGTACTTTGTCTGTGTCAATCATGGAGTTTTATCCCTCTTTTGATTTAAATCCTGCAGGGGAGGTGCTGCACTCTGTCTCAATGCGCAAGGTAGAAGGAATGGGGAGGCTCTTGTGAGGTTTGTAAGCGAAGAGCATAGAGATCTAGCACTACAAAGGCACAAGCATCACATGGGGAATCGATACATTGAGGTGTGTGATGCTGGCTTTGAAATCCTCTTCTCAACAGGAGTGCAAATAGCATGCCAATCATATGTTCTCTCTTCTTTCCTTAGGTATACAAAGCAACAGGTGAAGACTTCCTCAAAATTGCAGGAGGTAAATTTTAGGGAATGAGAAGGGAGGGTTTGTTCCATCAGCATCTGTAACTGACTTCTGGCTGTAAAGTGCTCCTGTTGGATGTGGCATTTCATTTTCTTTCTTTGAACAAGTAGTTGGCTGGTGTGTTGATTACTATGTACTCTGCTAGCAGCAGTCCAAGACGTTCCATGATTTATCTGTCCATCTTTCTCTTCCACATTCTTGCCATTTTCAAGCAGCCTGTCAAATAAGGATTTGATCAGGCAAGGTGGCTTAGGTCATCTTCTTAACTGAGGGGACCTAAATGTTCTGGATTGCTGAAAAACAAAACCAGAGTAGTTTTTCAAAACCATATGACTGCTGTTGCTGTGGAGACGTGCACGTAAAAGCAAATAGATATCACAGTGTAAATAACAAGGGATTTATGGAATGGATTTTCTTCAAATCAAGTCTTTGCCTCAAACTAAAGGGGGAGTTTAGGGGAAATGCTTATTTAAAGGGAATATTGAAAAACTTGCATCTTTGAATTGAAAGGCTGCAAAACATTCTCTACAGACTCTTCCATGGTCTCTTTTCATCCCTTCTGTGAGTGCAAGCACACAGAATTTGATTAAGATCCAATATGCTGTTATGTATCTACAATACTACATTAAGGTCCTTGTTAGTTCCTGCCAGAGATTTGGTCTGGGGATTGTAAATGACTAACTGGATGTCTGAGGTTGAGATTTTAGAGTGGGAGAGGCTATTAAGTTGTCAAATAAGTAGCTAATTGATAGGCTTGGTAATAGTTATACCATTCAAAGTGAAGACCTTGCACGCTGACATTGGTGGTGCCAAACACGCACCATTTTTCCCCAAAACCCTTTGCAGAACGAGCTAGCTGTGAGTGAAAGGACCATATTAAGATGTGAGGTTGGTTAGCAGCTAGCTTTGGTTAGGGTAGTAAGTATGAGCATCAGTGGTCTTCTAGAGATACTAAAAGTAGAATTGGCAGGCTTTGACAGTTTTATCAGGATAGGATGGAATTCCTGAGCTGTTTTCAACATGCCCTTCCAACTTTCTCTCCCAGCACAATGGTCTGGGTACTTGGTTACTATATATCATGGCATCAGAGCATGCTGAAGGTATTCATAAGTTAGAAAGGTGAGGTGCATGGTAGCACAGATACTGCTTATGCAAGAGATTCACAGGCTGTGCTTTCCTTAGGCTCTGAACATTGTAAGTACTTCCCATTTTCCCTTTGAATAAGGATGAATCTCTTTCAAATGATGGAGTAACAATGTTAGACTCTAATGGGAAACGTCCTATACAATATTTCTAGTTTATCAAAGTGGGACAACTTTTCCTGACTCTGGAGGCAAATGTTGTTCTACCTGTTCAAAAACCGTCTGTGGGGAGGAGGAGGAGGTAGCTGTGCCAGACTTGCTCATGATTTTATGTAGCTGCCTGTACTTAAGTTCTTCCATACTTCTTTTTGTTAAAGGCACTTCCAACGAGGTTGCACAGTTCTTGTCGAAAGAAAACCAAGTGATTGTCAGAATGCGAGGTCTTCCTTTCAACGTAACAACAGAAGAAGTGCTGACATTTTTTGGCCAGCACTGCCCTGTAACAGGAGGAAAGGAGGGAGTCCTGTTTGTCACATACCCTGATAGCAGGCCGACTGGGGATGCCTTTGTGTTGTTTGCTTGTGAGGAATATGCACAAAATGCACTGAAAAAGCATAAGGACTTGCTGGGGAAAAGGTACATTGAACTCTTCAGGAGCACCGCAGCAACAGCAGGTGGGTATAAAGCTTATGAACATTGGCTTCTTGTAATCCAAACTCCTCCATTGGCATACAGTAGTGGAAGCAAATACTGCTTGGCTGTGACTTGAAAACTTCTTTTCTCTCATTCTTGACTGTTGCTGAATTTGACTCTTGACTGAATTTCCATGAGGCTTTGCTCCCTCTAAATGTAGGATCTCACAGTATAGGGATTTTCTCAATCATATATATATAAACCTCTGGGGTTTTGGCTTCCAATTGCCTTGCAAACAGCACTTACAGCAGAAAGTTCATGTGAGTCTAGTGCTTTCTTTTCTAGTGCTTTTTTTTCACTACAGATACTGAATTTATCTAAGTCCAATGATGGTCTATTCAGGAGGAGCATTAGCAACAAATCTTGATCTAAAAGGCTTATCTAAAAGGCTTATCTTTAGTCACTGGCACAGAAAAACAGAGCCTTTGGATGTAGTTGCCTTCAGAGCAATGTATTTGAAGAATCTTATGAATTGCCTTTAAGGGCAGGTCCCAGCCATCTTCTGCCAGCACTGGCTACCTAGCAGATGGTGGTAGGACTTCGTGAAACTGGGCTTGAAGAGTGCCCCTTCTTGCATTAACATGGCTTGATGCACCATTAATTGCAGTTATGCTGTCAGAAGAAGGAAGCAGGGCTGAGGGGATTGTGTATGTATGACTCCAAAGATTTGTAGAGCTTCAGTTGGGGTCTAAATATGATTCTAAAAGGTCTTGTCTATGATGCAAATTATGGCCAACCAATAACCAGGTCTTTGTAACCAAGTGATGACACAGCTCTGATCCCCCAAATATGTAGAGATTTCAGTTCCTTGCTTGAGGGGTGACACTAATGATGAGAAGGTATAACTGCAACACTCGCTCTTGTAATTTGTATTTTTGTCAAGTGCTCTCATAAGTTTCTTTGTTTAGCAAAACCTTCTGATGCCTATGTAAATTAACTTTAATCTTGGTTAGAGAAAGTTAAAGGGTAGTGATTGACTATTCAGTGAACTCTTGTCCAGACAGGGTTTTTATGGTTAAAATTAGTAACAAGAAATCTCAAAACATGACTCTTACAGATGCTGTGACTCAGTAACACCACCTATGTTACTTGAGGGACTATTGCATCTCAAGTCAGGGCTGTTTGGTAGTAAAATATGCTTCTGTTTCCTGGACTCTCCTGAAGTTTTGCAGAGGAGAATTTTTTTGGGTAGAAGTGTAACCATGACTCTGTAGATAGTAGAATGCTTTAGGATATTTCCCCAATAAAAATACTGTAGAAATACAGGTTTCATGTTCTAATAGATCTTCTGAGAGTTGCATGACAGCTCAAGTAAATTCTCCAAAACATATTTTTTTATTTTTTTTTCAAGGAAGAATGATCCAAAGATTTACTTTAAAACATCTGAATACTAAGCACTGCTGCTCTGGTTTAAGCCCAGAATTTACCTCACTTGTTTCTTAAAATACCACCCAGAGTGAAAACAGATGGCATTGGTGTTACATTCAGTTCCTCTGAGTTGAAGAATGTGTAAGGAGGCTTTCTGTAACCTCTGTTTTTCTGTTTTGCACAGGTGCTGAACAGGTACTCTTCCACGCCTCTCATTCCTCTCCCAACACCTCCCATTCTTCCAGTATTACCTCAACAATTTGTGCCTCCCACTAGCGTCAGAGACTGCATACGTTTGCGTGGTCTTCCCTATGCTGCTACTATAGAGGACATCCTGGAGTTCTTGGGGGAGTTTTCTACAGATATTCGGACCCATGGAGTTCACATGGTACTAAATCACCAGGTTGGTAGGCGCCATGTTTCTAGCCAGTCTGTGCCAACTGCTTGTATATGTGAACACAGTCCTGATGATATCAATGGGGAAGCACCTTTGGGATTGACATTAATGGCATTGATCAGCCTCCAGCTCTCCTCTAAAAGTGTACTGACAATAGATGGGTTGGCATATTTGAACCCTGCTGCTGCTTTTGCTGTAGAGTGGTTTCTGTTACTGAGACCCATGCACCTAAATCTAAGCCACAGTCTCGGAGGGGTTGGTGCTCCCAGGGCAGCAGCTGTGATCCTGCACTGTAGGAGGCTTCAACTGAAGAGTCCTGCACAACAGCATGCATAATTCCTCTTGTACCAGACAAGGCATATCTTCAAACCAAGAGTGTGGGCACTGTTAGCTCTCAAAGGAGTGGTTTACCCCTGCCTTGCTGAACAATGTGCCTCAGGTATATTTGAGGGAAAATGTGACTGTGGCCTTTTAGAGACAGGATTTCCTATGGCATAAGTCAGCAGCTGAAGTTTCGGGTTTCCTGAACGGGGTCGTTGCTTTCTTTAAACAGTTGCAGCTAAGCACCAAGATTAACAGCTCATTGACATGTCTAAACAGTCACATCTTTGTCATTGTTTTCTGGAAGCAGTTTCTACCAAAACTTTTTAGATAAAGGATTGCACATTGTTGCAATCACCTTTATCTGTGTCTTACCTTTGTCTTGTGACTTTAGAGGGAGGAGATGGCAGCTCCTCTAACTCTATGGAGATGCCCTGAGTGGTTGCACTGATTACACTGATCATTGTGGTAGAAAAATGGTTCTTCAAAAATTGTTTTGGTTGACACCAAGTCGAAGCTGAAACTGCCAAATACTTCCTTGTCCTAGAGTAGGGCTTCTGTGTTTTGGGTGCGTGGGGAGGGAGACAAGGGACTATAGTTATTCAAGTACCCCTCTATCGAAAGAGATTCCTGTGTCTGTGAGGACTTGACCTAGCCAAGGCTGAAAAACTGGAAGGAATGTGCAGGGCTGGGAGAGGCTAAGAAAAGATGCAGACATTTAAAGCACAAGTAATGGTTTACAGTAACAAAAGAAACCAGAGGAAGAAATTGGTGTGTGTATATAGTCCTGAGGGCTGTTTGCCACCCCTGCCCAAAGCTATCAGACTTTTTTTTTCTCTCTCAGATACTGCTTTTGCCTGACTACTAGACCTTTATCTTTCGGCATGTTCTCCCCATTCCCACCACTCCTGGTTTCAACCCTCTAATCCTGAACAACTGTGTAAAGGATGGTGATAAAGTTGTTCTTCCCTCCAAAACTAGAAGAACTGGCCCAGAACTTAAGGTCAGAACTGGATTCAGATCCCTAGCTCTAGTTTTGGTTACGTAAAGTCAGCAGCTACACGTGGCTAAAATGACTCCTCCTGGTTGCATATCCCACTCATTTATAGTTGTATATAAGGATGACATTTTCTGTTTTTCCACAAGCTTGTACCAAGCCTTTAGGCTAGTACCCTTCTAAAACATCCCAGTCCATACTGGCCTTAACTAAATCAAATTTTAAAAAAATCTTTTAATATCTGACACTTGACTATTTATCCTTGAATTTTAAAAATCACAGATAATAAATGTGGATTAGATATTCTAATTCTTGCATTCTTACTAAATAAGTGCTTTGAGACCTGTTCTTGCCAAAGTACCCCTGAATTGTAGTCTCTCCCATAGGTGTCTTTTTTTTTTTTTTTTTTTTTTTTTTTTTTAAAACATAGAAGTAACATGGCTCAAATTAAAATGTAGCTTAATTGAAACCGGTAAATAAATACGATCAAGTTAGCACAAGTAGGAAGAATGCCCATGTGATGCAGTGAGCAGACTAGGGTACCCCAGCAATAGGGGGGAAACTTTAGGGAGGAGAGCTTAAACATGCTCATGGGTGCTAGGGATGACTGACTGTACTTGACTTTGGAGATGAACATGTTTTATGGCTGAAGAGACTGCTTTTAACAACAGAAATTATATTGCTATGCTGCTACTTCATGGGAGCTCCAGAAACACTACTTCTTGTCTGCCTTGCTTGTAGGGACGTCCATCGGGAGATGCTTTTATTCAGATGAAATCTGCAGACCGAGCTTTTCTGGCTGCACAGAAGTGTCATAAGAAGACGATGAAGGATAGATATGTTGAAGTCTTTCAATGTTCTGCTGAGGAGATGAACTTTGTATTAATGGGGGGCACTTTAAATCGAAATGGCTTGTCCCCGCCACCATGTAAGTTACCATGTAAGTTTTGCATGGGTCTTGCCAATACTCTACGCTATGTGCGGGTAGGTGTTGGAGCTGCTTTCTTGACTCTGATTCTGGTTCTTGGAAAGGACTGTCAGATGGGGGTATTAAAATAAGGTCTTTTCATCTTCAATCATGAGCAGCTTGCAATCATTATTTTTCCCTCTGGTTGTGAATTACTGTGACTGAAGAACTACTTTGAAATTACTCTTGCCTTTCCAGTGGCAAACTTCCCCTCCCCTCCCTGAAACTTAACTTGGCCAGGGTGAGCCATGACTCTGAAAAGTAATTTGTAAGCCCTGCCTAGAGCTTAAAGAACAATTTCTCATTTAAACTGATTTGTATTTACATTTTTCATCATGGTGAACATGTCAAATAAAAGCCCTTCCCCTTTCACTTCCAAAACTTAATTTATGAAACAATTGGTAATGCTCTCTTTCTGGGAATTAACCACACGTGTTCTGCCTATTTAGCCCCTACTGACCGAAGTCTTCCTTTTCTTTTTGTTGTTTGTACAGAATTGAGATTTCTTGTGTGGGAGCAAAATACACATAGGTTTGGCCTCGGAGAATTACAGAAACCATATTTCATGTAAAATTATGCTCATCAGAGCTACTAAGACGAACATGGACTTCCAGACAAGTGTTTGGGGGAAATGCTTTAAGAGCTTAAGGGCTAACTTATGAAGCATATATGCCATATAAATCTGAGCCTATGGGAAAAATAATACTTTGCTTCCAAAATCATAAATGGCAAGGTAGTCAAGTAAGAGCTTTCTCTCTATCTCTGTGCAAATGTGTTCTTGTTGTTGGCTTTTTAAAGACGTGTCCTCGAAATCCTAGTCAGACCTGCCAATATGGCAGCAAACTTCTTGGGTGTGGTTCCTTTTGAGTGTGAGCAGACCTTCAGCTAATCCTTAGGAGATAAGTTTTCCAAGTGAC
>NW_009259600.1:2429783-2453583 GCF_000687185.1 Egretta garzetta
TTTCTGCAATGTAAGTATCCTTCTGAGCAGGGATCTGCAGTATGTAGTCCTACGTGACAGCAGTTCCAGACAGGGGTTGGAAGCTTGTCTTGAGAGCTTCTAGGGCAGGGTCTTTGGCAAAGTCACAACTTTGGGAACTCTTAAGTGGCAGTGTTCCCATTTCCAGCTACAATCCCACAGTGCAGTGAGACACTGGCTGTCACTTTAAGCTTCTATTTTTGTTACTCAGGGTTACCTGAAGCTTTTATACATTCACTGTGGTACTGGGGAGGGGAAGAAGGAAGCAAAGGAAAAGAGTGGCAAAGGAGGAGGGTGAACTCTCAAACATGAGAATTCATTTAGGGCCTCACATCTTGCTGAAATGCCACTGAATGCAATTTAAATTTTTTTTTTTTTTTTTTTTTTACAAATAGCGTTAACACTTGAAGCTGCAAAGCCATGGCTTTTCCACTCTGCTGTTGGTTAATTGAAGACAGAGCTGTTTGGAGGATAGAGTGTTCCAGGATGAAAAGGGGAACGTTAGGCAGATGTTGGGCACAGAAGTTTCCTTTAGCGTGGAGAAGTCTCACACTTGTTGATTGGAGACTTCATTAAAATCTGAGCCTAAACAGGAAAAACTGGCCTCCTCTTCAGAGAGACACCCTATTCCCAGAGCGAGAGGTGGCTTTTTGTGTATTACTCTGATTTTGACTGGGGGGGTGGGTACACTTGTAGTCCAGCCCATGTTGGTGGCTCAGATTTATTTTCTGTGATGAGCAAGAGAATGAGAAGCTTGTGAAGGCTCTTTACTTACTGCACAGTTGTTCAGCTAATGAAGACCATATATATGCTGGAATTTAAAAGGTCCTAATGTATTTTCCATTTGTTCCCTTTAGGCCTTTCACCCCCTTCCTACTCCTTTCCAGCTCCTGCTGCAGTTGTGCCAACAGAAGCTGCTCTGTATCAGCCATCCATGCTCCTGAACCCACGAACACTCCAGCCCTCCACGGCGTACTACCCTGCTGGGGCTCAGCTCTTCATGAACTACACAGCGTACTACCCCAGGTAAAGCAGAGGAGAAATCAAGCAGGAACAAAGAAGTCTTTTTGCAGCAAATGCACAAAGCTCACAAATGAACATTGTCTGCCGTGCTAAAGGCTTGTGCTACCAAGAACAATTTGTGCAGTATCTTGTTCAGGGAAACAATTTCAGGATATCTAGGGATTTCCCAAGTTTTAGAATATTTCATGTAGTGATGATTTTTTTTTTTTAAACATAAGTCACACAGTTATCGTGGGATTTTGGCTTTGTTGTTGTTTGGTTTTTGGTTTTTTTTTTTTTCACCTAACATGCCTCTTGAATGTGTTAGTTTATATTGTTATGCCCTCAGTAGGAATTGGTGTGTGCAGTATTCCTTCCCATATCCATAAAGAAGCCCTTGGCCCCTTTTTAGAAGGGCTGGGACTGGGGTCTGCCCTAACAAATTCTGCTGAAATTCTGCCTCTTTGGTTTTGTAATAAAGTAACTTTTGACCTTTATGGTGAAAACTCTTGTTTACTTATTTATAAAAGTACTGCATTGAAGCATACATGTATTGAATGCATATGTAAAGCATATAGAGGCATATATTATTCTTGACCTCCTAAGCATCTCTCATGAAGGGCTTTTGGCTCTCCTGCATATATTAACTATCTTCTAAAGAACTAAAACTCCTGATACCATTTGTCCTCTACAGTTGTGAGGCCTTGGAAAGAGCCATGTTCCCTGTAAGCCATAAACCATTCCTTGTCTGTCAGGAAATGTGCTAAAGAGCTCAAGTATTCTATTAGTTTCTGACCAGTGCTTTTTATCTCTGGAGAAGGGTCCAAATAGCTACTTATGAAGTTGTTGAGCAATATGGACTCTAATACCTGTAAGATAACAAAGCCTTTCTTACTACTTTATGCTAAACCAGTATGTCTGTGAGCTGCCTGGTTTGGTTTTTTTGGTTTGTTTTTTTTTTTTTTTTTTTATTAAAATGTTTCTTCACTCGTGAACTGATTTCTATAATGCCTTCATGTCTGTCTCATGGTTATGATAATGTTACCAAACTCAGCTTCTTTAATGTAAGATCAAGAAAAATAAAATTCCAAACTTGCACTGGCAATATAAAACCAGTTTTGTAATAATAGTTCTATATGTCATGAGAACACAGCAGCACTAATAGTTTGTAGTGACTTTGTCATGTTGTATTTAAAGTAATAACTGACTGGCCGCTGCAGGCGAAGTGCCAAGCCCTACAGAGATCTCACTGTATGGGATCCCACATGACTCCCATCACTGTCTGCTTCAGCTGTGGGCATATATGTTAGTTATAGACTGATCGATCCCAAGTCCCAAAACATCCTTTTTAAGTTCTTGTCTAACTGACAGTTGTATACTGCTCTTAGGAAACCCTACCTTTGTAGCTTCTGTGCCAATCACAAGTACCTCCCTCTTAAATAAGGTAAAATTTTTGGAGTCAAGATGGTTTCTCTCCATTTTTTGAGATCTGGTGTTTGGATATTGCTTTTTCATCCAGACTAAATGTTTGATCTACAGACAAGTAGTATATACTGTAATAGAAGTAGTGATCCCTTATAGCTGGTGTTTTGGGATGGGGTGTGTGTGTTCTAAAAATGTAAGTTTTGGAGCTTTTCAGGCAAGTTCCTGTGCTTTGTTAAGGATGCAATAAGTAACAGGGTCCCCTTCATGTAGCGATCAGAACTCTTCTTAAGCAGAGTTTTCTGGTTCTGAAATTTAATTCAAAAAATGTTAAGCATGTGCAGCAGGAAAGAAAGGGGTATCCTCTGTACTAAGTGGTGCATTTAAATGCATGTACATGGAAAGGCAATACAGGGCTGGTGGCTAATGATCAGACAATGGTTCATAAATCTAACTAGTGAATACTTATGGAAATAAGGAAAGTTTCTTTGACCTGCTGCCAAAAAGGTTCTACTGCTTGTGTTTTGCAAGGTCAAGTTGCTTTATAGTAGCCAATTCTGTTCTCCGCACAATAATCAACCTAGATGGGGGGGAGGGGAGGGGAGACATTGCTTTGATCTTCAGTAACTATCAGAAATCCCTGAAACTCTCAGACTCTTCTTCATGCTCTTCTAGCTTTGGTGATGAAACTCGATGGTGTAAAGAAATGGATGCCTTCTATGCTATTAAAATGGCTTTAGTGAACTCCTAATGAAAAGGAAGGAGGGCAAGTTATTCGGGATCTGTCAGTCTTTGATATCTCTGTTCATCTTGTAATTATATCTGGCAACATGTTCTGACAGCAAATCAGTGGTCTCAGTCTCTGCCTAGTCTCAGGCTTTTGAGAAAAAGAATAATAGGATTTGTGTGTGTGTGTTTACCTATCTAATCCTGGATATATAAGTGTACTTGTTGCTGTATGTATGTACACTGAAAATAATGAACAACTGCACTATTTGGCATCTGCTAACATGTTCCAAGAAACTTCTACCATACACAAATTTGAAAGTTACTGTTACAGGATTTGTAGTTTTAAAACAAAGTATTTGTTCAGGTCTAATACCCTTTTGATCACTTTGAAGCAGGGCCTTTAAAACTTCAAAAGTTTGTCAAAATCCATAATTGTAGGAACAGGTGTAAACTTTGGGGTTTTTTCAACAATATTTTGAAGAGTGAAGTGGAAAGAGGAGCTTCTTACCCAGTGGGTAGTATGCTCGTGGAACTTGTAGCCAAAAAATGATGAGGAAGCTGAAAACTGATGTGGGTTCAAACAAACCAGATAAATTCGGATGCAGGAAATTCATTGTGAGTTAGTGAATACACAGAAGCCACATCTGGCTCAGGAAGTCCTTGAACTCAAAATGACTGGAAGACTGTTCTTATGTTCTGTGTCCTGTGGTAAACTCTTGTGCTATTGAATCAAGGTGGGTAGGTGAACTTGTTTGCTTGCATCTTTGAAGTAGCACTTGTCTTGAGAGATATCGGTACCGCTCGTGACCATGGGTCTTTCCCAATGTGTTTGTAGTTGTATTCAGCTGTGCTAGTCTAACAGTGGCTAAGTTTGCGTTATCTCCCTCTTGTGGCAAAACATGTACAGCTCTCTCCATTGGAGTGATTTGAATTAAAAGGTCTATTTATGTGGTAGTTAAAGGCATGAGTGGGACACTTGCTGCACAAGGAAATACAGGGTAATTTGTTGATGCCCTCATCTGCCTTCCTCTACCTCTTCCTGCTATGGATTAGGTATGTGTTTGCTCATTATACACTAATCAATTTGTAAAAGTATTTATATATATGTATATTAAAAATGTGTATGCAACATACATATAGCATTAATATAGATGTATGCATACATAAAAAATGACCAAGGTTAGAAAAAAGCCTCACTTGTTCTCCATGATGGATCAGATTCTCCATAATGACCATCGTGGAGAACAAGTGAGGCCTTTTTTGAAGCACAATTAAGAAGTTACAACCAGTTTAAACTGGAAAAACTAGGAAAAAGTGGGCTGGATTAAGAGTGATATCACTCAGAGCTGCTGCCAGCAGCTTTATTTGCATATCTGTGTGTCTGGATAACCAGCATCGCTTGACAGAACTGGGTTAGGAAACAACCATATGTGTATTTAGCCTGGGAGATCTGTCACAGATGGATACCAGCAGCAGCCAGAAACAAAACCTCTTCATCAGCTTAGTTGTACTCATAGCAACACTCTGGACCACAGCTCTTAGACTGTGGTACTCTCTTTCCTTTTTTTAGTTTTATAGTAAGTTTGTCAGCTTGGATTGCGCGAGATCACATCTGCAATGAATGAGCTCACTGAGCATTGAAGCCTACTGGTGGCTTTTACTTGCTGTCCAGCAAATGGAGTTCAGATGTTTACATCAAGTGGCAGAATTTGGGACTCTTCATTGCCTCATGGCGAGCCAGTCTCCATCACGGGTTTGTCAAAATAACCTCAACTCTTTGGTTAATGGCACAAACTTGTCACCAGAATGATTGTTTCTGGGGGGAAGCCTTAATGATTCACTCTTCTAAGTGAAGGTAGTTTGCCAAGGGTTAGAACAGCAGGGATGCTTTAACTACCTTTAACTACCACTGTATTTCATTGGAGGAGGAGTGCATTATTAGCAGGGAAGACTAATTGTTGCATGCCTCTACAGGCTGTCATTATCTCCTCACTTGCAGGTTTTAATTAGTAAAGCTACTGTGCTGTCTGAAAAGCAGCAGAATGGTAATACTCTGATCAATAGTTATTCGGGTATCAGGATAGTAAAATTACTTAAATTAAAAAAACCCAAACACTTTCTTCAAAGTTGATAAGCCTGCAAAAATGTCACTGGTAGCAGCGTCCAAGATTTTACTCAATCTACCATACAAAGTGCCACCATGGATGCTGGTGGAGGTTCTTCTACTTGCAGATCCAAGTTCCTTTTGTTTGCTTAATATACTGAATGATGTGATGTTCAGTTAGCAGCTCTTCCTGCCACCTCCTGACTTTGCTGTCTAGTAAAACATTTGGATGAGTGTGATGGATTAATTGACATTACAACATTGTGCAAGCTAACTGCAGAGATCAGTTTGAGTATAGTCTTTCCTTGTGCTCATTCACAGCACAGTTCAGTGGTGGGAGAGAAGATCTTCCTGTTGTGCCTTGAGGCATGTGTGTCATCCATGCAGGTGACTTTTTTTTTTTTAAACATTTGTAGTCATGGCCAGGTGATCTCAGGTTATCAGGACACAAAGATATGTTGCTGGATGCTTCTCTTTACTCAGCAGCAGCCCTCTATGGGGGGGTGTTGAAAGTCCCAGTGCTGCTCAGGGTAGACCATTGCAGTCTTCTGTGGCAGCAAGAGCTTTGGGCTCTCTTCCCATCGCTGCTTGTTGTTGGGCTGCCATTAACGTACAGAGGTGGGAAGATGCTTGCAGTAGGCAGACAAGTTAGGTATGCGTTGAGTGGGCAGCAAGTTGTCTGGTTAAACGTGGGGATGGCATCTGTACCAGAGGAGCTTTTGGTGTTTCCAGGGGTGGAGTTGGATTGATCTTGGAATAAGGCTGCTTAGAGCTGAAAACTTGTTCTATGAAGAAAAAAAAAAGCAGCCTTCCCTGTTCAGAACAGAGTCTGTGATATTTGTCCATGATTAAACAGCAGTCATGGGGATCTAAATGTTTCTATTTGATTAACAGATGACCTGATGATTTAGCACTCATACTTCTGCTATTTGTCAAGTTATATGGCCTTTCTTTCTCTAAATACGGATAAATATTCCAGTCTTGGAAAAGTAAAATTATTCTGGTTATATAAATACTTCTGCTAATAGCATGTCTTGTTAGTTTTTGTGGACAAAGTACCATGTTAAAACTTTCCACTTCAGTAATTATACCACAAAATTTACTAGCTTTGCCTCTCAAACTTTGTACAAACCACTTCTGAAAAAGGTTTGGGTTTTTTTTTTTTTTCTGAAGCTGCATTTCCTTCTGCTTCTGGGCTGCTTTCCAGCAATGAGCATTGATTGTAGGCATTATCCTGCAGGCTTGTGTATACGTGTGTGTTATACCCGTGCCCTGTGCCAGCCCAAGGAGTAGTTGAAAACCCCTGTCGGTCCCTGAAAAAAATCTGATGTTCATCGAATGCTGGGGTGATCTGTCAAATTTCCTTGCGGCTTTCTAAAGGCTGTTTGGTGATGTGCACCTTCTGCTTTTTGCTGTTCCTCCTGCTGGCTTCAGTCCGATGATCTGGCTTTGCGGTGCTGCAGAGCTCCTTGGGGTCTACAGGCTTCTTAGCGCTAGCAAAGGGAGAGGCTAATTTAATCTTGAAACATTAGTGGATGAGTTCAACAAGTTGTTCCTTCCTCCCCCCTCCCCTTTCTCTTCTCTCCCATGAATTTCCCTACTAGTGTTCCTCTGTGTAGTACAGCGAGGGATATGTAGTAAGACTAACCTGCAATACAGGACCTGGCTCACCATCCTGAAATTAATAAAGCTGTCAATCAGTAGCCTGATGAAAGGATATCTTCAGTATCTCTTGTCACAGAGCAGAAAATAGTTAATAGTTAACAAAGGAAAAACTGTTTCAGGACTACAGAGAACAAAGTCATAGCAAAAATAAGGATAGAAAATCTGCAGGGAGGGAGGTGAAACCTGTAGATGGTGTCTATGCACGTATCTGTTCCTATGTGCAAATAGTGCTGCGTAAGTCTGTGGTTCTCTTGACTGACCTGCAGGATACTTGGCAGAGATCTGAAAACCTGTTTGGTTATGGATGCTGACTGCTCCCAACTCACACCCACTTTTAATGTAAACCACAGCTTCCTTCTGGATATTAGTATCTGTTAAGAAAATATATAATGGAAAAACATATTGGGAAATCAAGCAGGAGAGATGATGATCCTCAATGTTTCTATACAACATTGCAGTGGTGAATGGTTGGGATCTGTTGAGGTGTATAAATGCTGTTTGAATGGCAACATCAACTTTTAGAACATGTGAAAACTTGTTCTTGCATCCAAAACTGATTTCTGAAACTTGATTGTGTTTTACTTTGAGAGTCTTTGGAGAATACCACAATCTCAGAAATATTGATAGGGGGGAAAAAAAAAAATCCCGTCTGGCTGTTGATTAGATCCAAGAAGAAGGATCAATTCTTTAGGAAAAAAGATTTGCATTGGGGAGCAGTTCATATCATGTTTTATTTCAAGAACTAGCTCGAAATAAAAGGAGTTAAGGTCTTGCACTGCATTGTTATGTAGTGATGTGCAACTACTAAGAACAGCTGTAGAAATCTTCTCTGTCCCCATGTAAAACATGCAAGTATTTGTTTCTGGGGCTCATTCGACTAGAGAAGGTAGGCTGGAATAGCTATTTGTCTTGTATCCCTCCCTGGTCGCTTTTTGTTACTACTGTCCTCTACCTGCTGCTCTTCCATCTGGAGACATCACCACTCTAAGCTGCTCGTGGTTGTTCCTCTAGGAGGTTGTCACCTCTCGGTTTGGGGGAACGCAGAAATGCCTGGGGGCAGTCCATATATTACCTGGTGTTGGGAATTAGAGCAGGAAGCGTCCTTAGCCCAACCTGGTGCTGAAGCTCTGTTACCTTTATCTTCAAGGTGGCGTTACAAATCATCAGGTGTTCATAGCATCTCAGTGCAAAGTCAGCAGGGTTAGCCTGAATAGCTGGGATTTTAAACAGCAATGTCTGACTTCTGCTAAAACAGATAAGGACCCTGTGAAAATAATAATAATAAAGTGGGGTGCAGAGGGGAGAGGTCTGAAGGGGAAGCACTTTTGCTTCACTGAGCACTGCCCTACTAGAGCTGAGGAGAGAGCATACAGAGGCTCAGCAGCAGGGCCAAGTGACTGGGACAGTGGGAAAGCTCTTCCCTGGGATACCCAGCCAAGGCTCTTAGACCCACCACTGCAAGTCCTTATGGCCTGGTCCCTCAGCAAGGGCCAGAGAGGCAGAGGACCTTCAGTTTAACAGCTGTGCCTTCCAAAAGACAAGGGCCATAGCCTTGCTTCAAAAGGAAGGCTAGATTGCCTGAGGTGTCTGTCTTGTCATGGGTCTGTTTTCTAGTGGTTTCTTGTATTGTTTTGGTGTTTGGTTTTTCTGGTTGGTTGGGGTTTTTTAACAGCAATGCAAGCGAACTGTGTCTTGCCTTACTAAATTAGTTTACCTCAAAGCTGCATCATGGTCTGGTTTGGGTGTTGGGCTCTTCCTCCCCTAGTAAGAATCAACTCCACAAAAAAAAAAAAGGAAAAAACTCTTTTTCCTTGTTCTTCATATGAGTCTTGGAAGTAATGGGGTTGTTTTCATAAGGATTCTAGAAAAATTTAAACTATTCTATAGCTTAAGTCCTCTTATGGTGTTCTGTTTTCTTATCTCAGATGCACAAATCGCCCTTTTTTAGTAGCTTCAGCTCTCTGGCCAAAAGGATTAATGTCAATGACACTTTCCACAAAGCTGTGCAGTTGCAAATAGTCTGGGGGGTGCATCCTGTTCAATGAAACAGTAGGGGTTTTTTTATTAAATGTTATACATATATACATATGTCTAGTAGTAGCTGTAAACTCATATGGATTACTTGATGTTTTACCAAAAAAAGGGTATTTGATGGAACTGCCAAATCAAAACAAAACAAGGGTCTGCTAACTAGCTGCAGTTTTTGTGGCAATTTGAATAAGGCTGTGGAGGACCTGACAAAGAATGTCAAAGCTTCTAACATCCACAAACTATGAGTATTCTGGGTGTTAGTTTATTTTTTTTTAATTACTCCTGAATAAATTATCTTAACTATTGTGGCATTAATATTGCTTTAAAGCAAGACAAGCAGGTCCCTTTGTGGTACTGGCCTTTAATCTGTGGCAGTTGCCATTCACCACCAAAGATGCTGTGTCTAAAGAGTCCATGAAATATAAGTAGATAAAAGCAAACACTGTCTTGCTAGCATTGCTGGCAGCCTTGGAGAGCTCCTTTCTCGGAGGTATTTGGCAGTTAGCTAATGGAGAGCACTGACCTGGAGCTTGCATCCAAACCAGAGATGGGCATGCCTGCCATGGATTCATCTCCTTACTCTTTAGACATGTTTAAAACTTTGTGGTCGTAGACAGTATATGGTGGCAATAAGCTCCAAAGCTGAATGGTGCACTGAGGGGCAAGACTTATTTTCAGCCTCCTTAGTGTCATAACTCGATGCCTGGACCTTGTGCTTGAGAAGTTGAGTAGTACATAGGTATAGTGACTGTGGTAGTATTGTTGTTAGAGATTAGTAAGATTATTAATGTTATGGAAAAGGCATGTGGGTTGTATTGTGATAGATTTGTATGAAGACGCTACTCTACAACAAAGAATCTTAACTCTGCATAGCTGTTTTTCTGACAATAGGCTCAAAACTGATATAAATGATTGCAAGCCATGCTCAGGATATCAAGCAAAATGATCAAGGTGGCTTTGAGCAAGAATTACAGGCTTTTGGTGGGGGGAGTGTTATCTGCTTTTTTTTTTTTACTTTCATCTTAAAACTTTATAATACTCAGGAGAAGCCAGTGGTATCCCTCAATATTAGGAGAACTTCAGGGATAAATGGCCTATGCGGATCTACCTAGTAGTGAACTTGTTAACTTTTCCTTTAGAGACTTTGAGAGTACGTGTGGTTCTGGCTGTACAGGAGGTGTGTTTGTCTCTGATCTCCAGGGACACCCTCTTGAGACCAGTCAGTTGTGACTGCCAGAGTCTGGAGACAGTTGTCTTCAACAAGATACTGTGTGTACCCATGTGTTGCAGTGTTAGGGGAGGTTGATTACCCTAGTGTAGTTTCTGTTGTTGAATTGCTCTTGATGCCATGGCAATGGGAGCATTACAAATGTCTAATTATGTGGCCTGTACTTTGATATCTGCCCAGGGCTTTAAGAAAGGCTAAGGTAGCATAGCCAGCTGCTGGCGCTCTCTTCTGCACTAGTTCGGCTTCTGATTGCTTCTATCTTAACTTGTGTTTGTAGTATGCAGCAGAGGATGGACTTGTACACACAAATGATCCGGCCAGGACAATGTCCAAAGAATGGATTTGCATTTAAAGGCCCCAGCAGTTAGACTTCCTTAGAGAAGGTAAGGATAACAAGCCCCAGGAGATGGATTTGGGGATATCATAGTGTTTGCTTCAGATAATCACCATACTCAATGTAATTTTTCATTTGCTGCCCTGGGAACATGGCTACTCTTTGGTATGTCCAGAATGCCACGCTACAATATATATGACCTTGGCTATTAAAGCCATCATTTAATGGATTTTGATGACTCCAGTCTTATTATGGACTGCTGCTTTGTGTACTTCCCAGGGCTCCAAATGCATGCTACCTCAAGCTTTAATATCTGTATTGAGAGCCTCCAGAAAGCTCCTGAGTCCGTTTTCTCTGAGGAGCCAAGTGCAGAGATGATGTTACTCTCCTAGCGATGCGCTAAGGTATAGTGTTGGTTAGGCGGAATGAGCTACTTCTAGGTAACTACAGAATCTGATTTCTAAACCTTGTGCTTATGTAAAATTGCAGCAATGAAGTAGACTATTTGTAAAACTGGCAGCTACTCTTTTGCTTTTGTGAGCTTTCTGATCAGGCCATTTTATCCTTTCAAGCTTGGTTTGCTTGATCTTCTGTATAGGAACAGTCAAAGGGTGAAGTCACCCAGAAAGCATTTGTGCAGCAAAACACAAGTTGAACTGGAAAGCAGGGTATGTGATGGATGCACCGTATGCTTTATCACGTGTCTTAGAGGAAGATATGGAAATATACTTACAAAAAATGCTTCTATAACCTCTAGTCTTTTAAAAATATGTAGTCAAAGAAGTGATTTCTTTTTATGTCCTTTCTTTTTTCCCCCCCTCTGTTCCCTTCTTCACCTTCCCCTCTGAAAAATAACAAAAAATGCCATCCTTCTCATTCGTCCTCTTCTCTGACACAAAGGCAACTTAGCCCAGGGTGTAATCCATTTCTGGGTAAAATCTTCACCTGTAGCATCATCTCACTGTCACCTGCTCTAAAAGTCCTGCAAAGCGCAGCATGTGTAAAAACAAAAGTGACCACCTCAGCTAGTTGGCCAACAAGCTGGTTTTTGGCTGGGTTGATAAAGCTAAACCCCATCCATGTTATTAATATCTGAGGCTGTAGATGCTTGGTAGCATCCTGCCTTAAATTATGCTATGTTGCTTCCCATCCACCCGTAGCTGGTTGTCTATGGTGAGCACTGCCATGCAGTGGCCCAGGTCAGGAGAGCTGATCCAACTGGAAGAACCCCTGGGGAAAAGGGTTCATCTTCCCAGTAGCATTCACCCAACTCAGTTTACCACTTAACTGTTCGAGTACCTGTGTTGGCTCGGAGAAGGGAAGGTAGAAGTGAGCAAAGCAGGCACTGAGGGATGGTAATGGCATTGCCACGTTGGAGTTGATGGTAAAACTTCTTCATGAAAGCTAAAGGGCCGTGTAATACTGAATAAAGTGTGGCATGCTCTTAGTGACAGAAAATGTCATGGAAATGCTGTGTGTGTAAGGTGAAAACTAAAGCTTTCGATCCTTCAGTAAAGATTTGATCTCTTGGAAATCAAGAAATTAGAATTTGCTTTTATTGTGGGGTTCAGTGACCTGCAACAACTCTTTCATGCAGATTCTTCCACCCTTTCTGATGTTTTGAACAAACACAGCAAGCCTAGATGGAGACTTTGATTATGTTCCCAGTTTTACCACTGCTCAAGCCAATTGTGCTCAAGAAAAGTCATCAGAACTCTGGAAATCAGCAGATGGACCTCTAATTTTCTTAAAGTTAACTCACAATTTTCACAGGCACATGCCCACAGGCCACTAAGCCTTTCACTGAGAGCACAGGTGCTGAAATCACGCAAGTCCTCAAGGCTTTCTTCTTGGTAAAGTATTAAGCTGCTCTTAACACAGAAATAGTTTAGCTGGAACCTACAAAGTCTGATCAACTACATTCTTTGGAATAGCAAAAAAAGTCTTTTTTTAACCTGATTTTGCACACAGTTTAAAGTTGTTTTTTTAAGAGTATTTTAAGACCTCTACTTGTGCATTTGACATTTTTATAAAAAAACCCACATTGTTTTCCTGTCTTGTATATATTTGTCTGATTGTTCTGTGCTCTGTAGACTTTAACATATTCTAATGGGCGTATTTTACACAGCACAGAAAAAACTAGGAATGTAAAATGGGGGAAATGAGGGGAAAAAATGCTGTAACTTTGTAAAAAAAAAAAAAAAAAGTGCGGGATGTTAAATGCTTTGTCTCCGAGTCTTGTACGCTCTCCATATGTATCCGGGTATTTCAACTGTAAATGGCTTACAGGAGTAGACACTTTCAAACTTTGATCACACTACCTAGTCAGAAAGTGAGGAACGCAGTTAACATCTCTCAGGTCATACTATTTTTATCTTTTCCCCTTCCTGCTCTACTCCACCTACTTGGTGTTCAGTGATATCATATTTAAGAGAAGAAATGGTGATCTGTTGTAAGACCCACCAACTAGCCTACTTTAAGGGAGGGTTAGGGTAGCTGCTACCACCCCAAAAGTAATTCCCCTCCCAGAGACAGGCAGTCAAAGCACATACACAGCTCTATTCCAAGGTTGTCTAAAACACATGGATGGCCCAGGGTGGAGAGCTGGGACCTGTGTCTGCTAGGGAGGCTGAGCTCAGCAGCAGGTTCTGCCTCTCTTATTCCTCCAGACGCATCTTTTAACTGCAGCCGAAGGGCTGCACCTTTGTGCTCCATCGGTTGCATGTTCTCTTGAGAAGGCAGCAACAGGCTTTTGCAACATTGCAGCCCAAGAAAGGACTGAATCCCCCTTGTAACCAGTGGTTGCATGAGGTAAATCTGTTACCTCTGTGGTTATTAGATTTGGGGGACCATGGGGGGAGTCCCCAGCAGCTTTGGAGCCACTTTCTTTTCTTCCCTGATTTTTCCCCAAACTCAGCAGAAAGAATAGCAAAATTTTAGGACCTAACTCATGCTGTGGTTCTTGGGATGCTCTTGTGAAACCTCAATGGTTAAAATAGAGTTCCTGTAAAGTGCTTTGGGTATGGGGTGCTTATGTTCCTCCTCTAGGAGCAGGTAGTTACTGTGAAACCACATCCACAACAGTGCCTTGGTATCTATGAAAGCAAGAGAAAGGGAAGGGAAAAAAAAAAAAAGGGGGGGTGGGGGGGTGGGGTGTGGAGTGGGGTGGCAAAGTAGAAAAACTCTTCCAGGAAAGGCAAGTGATAATGGAAATGAAGCTATCTAATTTAAAAAAAAAAAAAAAAAAAAAGGGGGGGGGGGGGGGGTGGAGTGGGGTGGCAAAGTAGAAAAACTCTTCCAGGAAAGGCAAGTGATAATGGAAATGAAGCTATCTAATTTAAAAAAAAAAAAAAAAAAAAAGGGGGGGGGGGGGGGGTGGAGTGGGGTGGCAAAGTAGAAAAACTCTTCCAGGAAAGGCAAGTGATAATGGAAATGAAGCTATCTAATTTAAAAAAAAAAAAAAAAAAAAAGGGGGGGGGGGGGGGGTGGAGTGGGGTGGCAAAGTAGAAAAACTCTTCCAGGAAAGGCAAGTGATAATGGAAATGAAGCTATCTAATTTAAAAAAAAAAAAAAAAAAAAAGGGGGGGGGGGGGGGGTGGAGTGGGGTGGCAAAGTAGAAAAACTCTTCCAGGAAAGGCAAGTGATAATGGAAATGAAGCTATCTAATTTAAAAAAAAAAAGAAAAAAAAAAAGGGGGGGGCGTTTTCCCCCTTTCATTTTTTCCCTTATTTCTTTGCTCTTCTTTCCTGTGTGCTACCTTCCCGCAATCACTACAGCCATGGTAATCTAGATTTATATTTTCTTCTGGCAAACTTCACACTGTTACAGTCTGTAGTATTTGACAGGACATTCTTTTAAGTCACTGTTCTGGAAACACAAGTATATTGAACAGGATTAATTGATACAAAATATTTTTAAATGGTATTTCCAACTTCTCTTTCTGAGAAGATTGTTTTGCCTTTAATTTTGGAGCACAATTATAAACTAATAGTTCTGCAGAGAGAAAATTAGCCTACATGAGCCACTCAGGGAGTGACGGTGGAATAGAGTCTTCGGGATATTCTTATCCACTTAACCTGCTCAAATATGGATAGGGAATGAGTGGATGGGAAGCAGTAGGGCAGAAAAGGTTTGGAAAAATAAATCATGAACTGAATGCAACAATAATTAAATGCTTTGGGGGGAGGAAAAAAAGGCAAACCTCGTGCTGGGTTGCACAAATGGAATTTTTGTTTGGGATGCCCTTTAAGTTTTCTAAGTCTTCTGTGGGTTGCTTGTAAAACTTTAGTGAAAAGTTACGGCCAACTGTTGGCACAGAAATTGCAGAAAGGTGTGGGCCAACTGCAGAATGAACAGGCGGGACATGAAGAGAGCTCCCAAGGGCCTGCTGAAGGCACTGGGATTGCTTCGCTGGGTGAAAAGGAGGCTGAGGAGAGGTATGAGAACAGTACGTGAAGAACAGGAAGAGAGAAGGAATAAATTCTTCCCCTTGTGGATGGGACCAGGAGCGAGAGAGATGGAGTTACAGCCAGGGATTAAGTGGGATGTCAGAACAAACCTTCTCATAGTGACAGCAGTTAGGTACTGATCTGGACCGACGCGGGGGGGGGGGGTGCTGCTCAGTCTCCACCCCGGCCATCTTTTGGGACTGGTTGCCCAAGCACCCATCGGAGATGGCACTGGTATAGCTGATCCTGCTGTTGGGCACCAACATGGACAAGATGTCCTCTTCAGGTCCCTGCCAGCCTTGTTTTCCGTGATGATATTGCTTTGCTTTCTTCTTAGGACCCTGGTCTCAGATTTTATGAAGTCAGATTCACATCCTTATATATATGATCTGAGCTGAGTCTTGCGTTACTTTTCACAAGCTCTCTCATATTTGGGATTCTTTAAATTCTATTTATTAAGTTCAGAACTGAATCCTTTATATTCTTTTTCAGTAGAGTCGGTCTGGTTTAACTGATTACAACAATGTTTGATTTCATTTAACCTAAAGCTGAGTAGTATACCATGCCCCCGTTATGATGGTTGTATGTTTTAGAAATCAAACTAGAAATGAGGTGATACCTATAAAAGGGGAAAATGTGTGTATATTCAGTTTTCTTTTTGCAAGATTAATTAGGAAATCTCACAGCTTTGATATCTTGAAATATCTTGGTTACCTCAGTTATGCACAGGATCTCAGCTGGAGGCAATTTTATTTATTTAAGCAGGAAAGCCTGAGACTCCATCAGCAAAGATGAAAGTCCAATTCCACGATGTAACTTTATCTAAGGTTCAGATTATTGATTGAACTAGAGATATGAATCTATCACTCGGGGACTCCAATGTGTAAATAATATGTGATATGAAGGTAATAACTGGGATTAATCTGGAAAAGCATTGTGAAAATACATATTATTTTTTCATAAAGACTATATTTTAAATTATTGTATTACATGGAGGAAATTCACCTTCTGAACGACAGTCTTAGTAAAACGTTCTTAAATCTGATGGGTTTATATGTTTTAAAAAAAAAAATCTAAACTGCAGAAGTTTACTGTACCTTCCACTGGCCTGCACAACCTAAGGAATGACAAGTCTGTTTACCCTGATGATAAAAGTGTGTCTAGTATTCAGGCTGCTACATCTTCATCCTGTTTCTCTCTCCTTTTTTTCTTCTTTTTTTTTTTTTTTTCTAAACTGAGTCCCAGCAGGCACGTTGTCTTGTATTTTAAAATCCCAAATTAAAATCAAAACCTGAATATTTATGTATTTCATGTAGTTTTTATAAGAGCTTACTGTTAAGCAATTTTTTTTAAAATAAGCTTTTGTCTAACACTTAAGTGATTTCTGTGGTCAGTATGCCAGCCTGCAGAGCATGATGTTACACTGACTAGGAACATTACAATCTTTTTCTTGTTTTAAAACAATTAAAAAAAAAAAAAAAAGAATTATATCACAATTTGTTTTCTATGAAAATAACCCCTCACATTTAGGGTAGGATGTTTTTAAGCCTAAAGGAGCTAGAGAGAGCTCAGTGTTCTCTATTTTGCCAGGTCTGACATCAGTGAAATTTCTTGTCTCAGGTTTCCTAACATGCATCCTAAGCCATCAAAACCAAACAATTTTTAAACTATCACATACTTTTAAGTCTTTAGTTATATTTTGGTCCATGGGTTTTTGTTGTTTTCAAAGACTGCAAGCTGAAAATAAATCTACATCGATTAAAGTAGCTTGCAAAGGAATACCCGATGTCTGTGAGCATGAGGTGTTTTTAACCCACAATTGGTAACTTGCCAACCAAAGCTGTGTACATTCTGGCGTCTGAATTGCAGCAGTGCCATTTTCTAAGGGGACATCATTTTTCAGAGTGCTTTTATCGCTGCTGACATCTCCAAAGGCTGGGACTGCTGCATATCGGGATCTTACAAGTGGCGAGATCCCAGAAGCAATGCTGCTGGAAAGTAGCAAATTGCAATGAAAAATGCATCCCCCATCCAGCCCCTGTCCCTCTCTGGTCCCACGCCATGGGGAAGGAGCTGGTGTGTTTGCCAGGCTCAAAGCCACCTCAAGCAACCAGTTACTTCAGTGTGTGCTCAGACAGGCACGTTTGGCTTGTGGATCCAGGCAGGCTCCTTTTTTGCTGTTGTTTAATCATTAATCACTTGAACAGAGATGTAAGCAGCCCCTCTCGCCTGCATCCTCACCCACAGAGGGAGCCAAGTGACCCTTTCAAACGCTGCAGGTCGAAGTTGGGCTACTTGGCAAACGAGCCTGGGCAGTCAGAGCGAGCATAAGCAAGATGAGCTTGCTTTTGTCCACCTTTGCCACCTCTGCCCTGCTTGGTTTGAGAAGGCAATGGAAGGTCATGCTGTGCTAAACTGAAAACAAAGAAAGAAAAAAAAAAACCAAACTTGTTTTCATGGTGTAGATGGAGCGTGGTGATAAAAAACGTTCTCCTAGGGCTCTTGCGTGTCGCGTAGCAGTTACTTGGCTTAGTACCTGCATCTCCCTGGGGAACGTGTAATCCTAGTCTGCTGTGGGAGCTCCTGCAATGAGACACTTCAGCACCGGAGTTGGAGCAAACCCTGCTGAAAGGACACACAGCTGAAGCACTGGCTACAGAACTGAGCTGGAAAACAGCACTGAGCTGGAAAACAGCTGAAAAATCACCATGGCTGCGCTGAGAAGTTATTGAAGATCAACCCCACCACTTCAGTTACTGCTGTGAGAGATGTGGCTGCACATGTCAGCCTGGCTGGGCTCAAGGGAGGGGATGGATTTAGTGGCCTTAACCAAGCAAGGAGCCCACATGAACTCCAGTAAACCATACCTTGACTGGCTCTGACTGCCTATGAGATGTCTGTAATGCAGAAATATCATACTGAAGGAAGGGCCTGGAGAGCCAAACTCTGGGTTTTTTCAACTTTATCACTCCAGTTAATGAAAGATGCCACCTCCGCCGGCAAGGTGTGCATGCCCCCATTCGTACACAAGGGCCATGATTTCATAATATGAGAGCAACCCCAACCGAAAATCCCCTCCTCTTCCCCAGCCGTGCTTGTACCCAGCCCTGTGCCACCGCACACTGCCCTGGGACCTGGGCACAGCTCTGAGGGTCTAAGGGCACTCTTGGGCATAGAGAATCAATGGAGATCTCTAACCACTGCAATAGATCCCTGTTACAGATCATGGTTTGGAGCTGGGTCAACGGCAGTGGCCATACAGCCAAGAGGAGCCCCAGTGCAGAGTCAGGAACGAGCAAGGAGTTCTTTAAAGAAGCACCACCATCAACACTGGGCTGTCACTAGAGCATCTCAGGATCCCAGGCAATGCAACAGCCTGAAAAGACCCAGGCAAAATTTAGGGAAGGGCAGCTGGAGGTGCAGCGCTCTGCTCTCACCCTGCTGATAGCGCTAGTACATGGAATTGTCCCATGCTCAACCACAGCTTCCCGTGACAGACGAATGGGTGGCAGAAGCTTATCCCACCCTGTCTGATTGCACCACAGAAGAGAAACCAAATGCAGGAATGGTTTGGACCACAAAGGCTATGAGCCTTGTCTACCCCAGCAATCAATAACAAATATCATACTGATTTTTTGAGCCTGACTGGTGATAAAAGAGCGGTCCTGGGCTTACCACACTCATGGAGCCTGGGGTGGGAGTGCTGAGGCCCTGCTGTGAATTACTGCTGGAGTGGGGATGGTTTGGGCAGGGGCTGAGGCTGGGCCAGTCCCGATGCAGCCAGATCCCCGATGGGGAGGGAGGGGGGTTGTCTCTCACATGGCTGCAGTCACACATAGGCGCACCTAGCAGTGAGAGCCCTCCGTGATAGCACGGGAATGAAATAAGGATGTGCAGAAATGAGCACAGAGAAAATTAAAGATGGCCTAGATTAACCAGCAAGCCCGGTTTGCTTTTTAGAGAGCTGTTACGCATTGCTGCCTGTAGAGAGAATCCATCACTGTATATTGAAGCATCAGCAGCAAAAATGGGATGTTGTGCGTGTTCAGTCTGAGATCCCTAACGTCAAACCCCATGTCCTGTGTCCCACCTATTCGGGTGGGGAATTACATGGGCTGCTGTGATCCAGGGGCTGCTGGCTCCATCCATGCTGCAGGAACTGGGAAAGCACCCCTGGCACTGCTTTGCTTCCAGTCTCAGCCCCTATATCCAAGCTAGCGTGAGGCTATAGAGGAAGGTGCCTGCGCCATGAGCTCCCCAGCCATCAGCTGAGCCAGCTTTCGGCAGGCAGCGACAGCGTCTGGCACGTGCATGCTGCCTGAAACGGCACGGCATCGCTTCGCCCGCATTTCTTACGAGACTGGTGCGTAACTCGGGGTGCGAGACACAGGCCAAACGAAGAACAAAGGCAACCGTTTATTAAAAAGCTTCAACCCGTGGAAATCTGCTTGCAGGGAGGAGAGGGAAGGAATGTTACATGGAATAAACTTTTCTTACAACCAACTGTGAGTAAGCACGAAGTTATGGAGTGACAACATTTCTAGAGCACCCCGCTGCTCGGGTGCCATTCCTGGTTAAAGGACCCTTGTCACTACTCTGATACAAACTGTAGATGGGCTATTTTTACTAACCAGCATCTCAGATGAAAAATACGGTTACAACCAAATGGAAAAAAGCTAGTAAGATAGAGCTGATAGATGGGCTTTGACACTTGATTCCTTTTCGGACGGCAACTGCAAAAATAGCAGAATGGAATCGCACGTTCATTGTTTCTCTCTGACTTCAGACAAAAAAGCATCCGTCCTGTGTTGGAGGAGACAAACTACAGCTAAAGTTTCAAACCCAACCTGGCCTCCAAGGCTCAGGCAGGCTGGGTCTCCTTCCTGACCACTAGTGGTCCCTTCCAACCCTAAACATTCTATGATTCTATGATTCTATGATTCTATGATTCCCATGCATGGTCACCAATTGCAGCTGCTCTGCAGGGTCCATAACACCCTTGCTGGTGCCTGCTTAAAGCTCCTGCCTGTGTGGGTACCCCAGGGTACGGCTGTGCAACCCCAGGAGCTCATGGGTGGCAGGGGCCCACGGTCAGCAACACTGCCAGAGCATCACACGATGTCGTGGCATCCCCCACCCACAAGCAGGATGAAAGAAGTATAACAAGGTAAAAATTAATAAATAGTGACGATGTAAACCTGGGTGCTGTGGTTAGCTGTACACCACTGGGCAGTAACAGTCTATCTGAGGTCATTACTCTGATCCTCATTCTTCATGACAATGGGAAAACAGTGTTTGGGAAGAGCTGGGGGGCTCTGGCACAGTCACCCCATCTCCAAGGGCAGCAGCCTGCATCGCAAGTCAAAAAAAAATACTTGGAAACAAGCTCTTGGCCACAACAGGTTTGGAAATAAACACCGCTTCTGCTCTATTGTGCAGGTGATTTTCTCCCCCTCCCAACTCGTTATAAAAACCGTGAACTGTGACCAGCTTTCTGGATGCTACAGGCAAGTAATTCTCCCATTGAAACGTTCTGGCTGCAGCGCAGTGAGCCCCAGCATCGCCTCCGCCACCTGAGGCCACAGCCACAGAGCACGCTTTCCAGCCCGGGAAGATGGAGGCTGGTAGATGGAAATAAAAAAAGGCAGCGTCTTCCAAACCTGTCTCTGTAATGTGCTCTGGGATAAACGTGTGACGGCTGAACCAACTGGAGGGAAGGAAATTTCTGGTTTGTTAATTAATTGAACAGACTGAGCAACCACATGCTTGAATAAAGAATAAAGAATAGCTGCCACTTGTCCAGGAGAGAACTTTGGTGCTGGGGGCTGGCTCGTGGACAGGCCGCTTTCTCCTGCGCCTGCCCTTGGGGAAAGCACTGTGTTGTCCCTTTGCATGTAGGTGACCTGGACTGACATCAGTGGTGATCATACACTTGCACAGGAGGGGAAAACCGAGCTCCCCTTGACGGCAGACGCCGGCTCTCCCCGCGGCGCACACCAGGATCACCTGACAAATCCCGTACGGGTGATGCACAACATGCTTTGGGTACTGACAGATTTACAGAAAGCTGCTTAAGGTGGAAAGCAACTGCATGGCAGCTGTATGAGGCACTTGCACATCCTTATTTCGCCGTGTTCAACTCAACTGAACTAATAAGACGAAAGGCAATTTAAAAGCGCCTTGCAGATTACCTTGTCCAAGAGCTTCTTAAAAGCTCACACAATGAAAGTGCATTTGAGCTAAAAATACAGCATCAGTCATGACAGTATATAATAGCTATAATGTTTAACTTGGGAGGAATCAGCTCTGTTAAGCGTATCACTTTACAACTGCTGCCACCTGGAAATAGCGTCTGTGTTTCTGGGTCAGTTTTTCCGTTTGTCAGTCTAAAAGGGATGGAACCTCTTCTACCTAAAACATAACAGCCCTCCGTATTGCGCATTCTAGTAAATCTAATGGCCAGCAACGGTGCAACAAAAATCATGCAGGCAGCTGGTGAGGGAGTTGGTGCCTGTGATTTAATCCACCCCGAAACCAGTCTCAGGCACCCCATTTCGGTGCAATTTGTGTGCTATGGAAGCGTTTCTGCTGCTGAGTTATTTCTATTGTTTCAAGCCTGATGGTGGACACAGCCCCCCCAGCCCTGTCCCGCAGAGCTTCCCCCGGTCCCACTCTCCGGAGGCTTCATGCAAGCGCAGCCTGAGCAACCCCTGGGTTCAGGGGACCTTGTGCTTTGCTAGCCATCGGACTGCTCTTGGGTTTAGCACAAGATGGCATTATCTGTAAGCGAGGGAAAGTGCAAACAGCTTTTATCTCCACCAAGCCAGGCAGTCTGTCCCCCCCACCGGCTTGGAGTCAACCACATCTATCTACATGGTTAAAAACTACCAGCCCCTTATCTGCAAAACCTTTTGCAACAGAGAGACCTGAGACATCTTATTTTCTGGCTCTCAAGACAAAGACTGAAGCTTAGGTCCCGCACTTTAAAGTTTCGTTTTGCCAATCGGGAGTCTGCAGGGCTTGGCGCGTACCATCCCCAGCCAAACAGCCGCACCAGCGGGACCACTGTTATCACAAAAGTGAAACCTATTTAAACTGCCATCCTGCTATCGAGTATCCCAGTCCCGATACGGCTGAGGAGAAGCGGGTAGTCAGTTCAAGGGCGAGCGCTGTTTGCTTGATAAATATTGACGGTGTGGAGCAAGGAGTACTGCAACACTGCAAAAGTCCTTAAAAATGTTCAGAGGATGAAAATTGCCGGCACTGTTGTGATTTCGAAGCTCAAATAATAAATGATTCAACAACTGTACAGTTACCATGGGGATGAATTCTCATTGAGCCTAAAATTACCAAGCTGCTGACAAGGACCTATTTTTAGTATCAGCAGATGTGTATCTTTAAAAACATCAGCACAAACCTACTACTGTGTGTTTGTGTATGCATGCCTGCTCGCCCGTAATTGAGTTTTCTGATGCTAATAACAAAAGCAAAAATAAGTAAATGTCTGATCACTGCAATGGACAATGCAGCGATTTAGGCTGGGGGTGCTAAGTGGAAGTTGCAATTAATACCTGATAAATAAAGCATGCAAAGTGGCCAGATTGCCAGTATGTAACCGAACTAGTAAGCAGAGCCCTATCATTACCTTCAGCTAATGTGCTACAGTTAATGGAGTGTCTATTTTCGATGTCTGTGAGTATCTAATGGGAAGCGCCCGTCTGCACTGTCACAGCCCCACGACATGGGAAAACAGAGGCTCAAAGCCGACACGAGCTGCTGGCATTGATCCTGAATCTCTGCACTCAAAGACTGAGTTTGTCAGTGCTCTCCCTCAATTTCACACTTGAGGGAGGTGCAAGATAACCCCCCCCCGGAAAGCACACCGGTTAGGCCAGGTGCTAATACATCCCCAGCAATGACAGTAACGGCAGCTGGTATCGGTACCAAGTCGTGGAGTGCTTGCTAACCACCGACCAACTCACCCCATCCGTGCTGACTCACCACACCGTCAGCAATGCAAATTGTGCCGCCAATTTAAGAAAGGTTAAGGCCCCTGCACCGCTGACTTTGGCTGGGTTTTTCTCATTAACTCTAATAGGACAGGCTGGAGACCTGCCTTTATTTTATAGCCTAATTTTGCCAAGGGAGAGGCCAGAGGGTGGCTATAATGACATCTCATTTGGTGATAAAAGGATTGGTTTGTTTTTGCCAAACATGTAGCCGGACAGATATATCTCTGCTTACCTCTTGGCATGCCAGTGCAGTACATACACAGGCAAATGGGGTTTGCTAGCAAACCAGCCAAGCAAAAATCAAAAGCAGTACATTACAGCCGGGCAGAATAATAGGGCATTACAGGAGACAGTTCAGTTTTGTTCAAAAACCAAACAAGCTCTTCAGGTTTCTTAAAGGCAGAGACGGGGACGACGGAGAGGACTGCAGCGGCTCATAGCAGCAGCAGTGATCCCTGCCTGCACCGCCGGTCATGCCTCCCACTGAGAGCGGTGGGGAAATAACAGCATCTCAGATAAGAGAGAGAAGAAGAATTAAGAATCGAGAAAAGCCCTTGTGCCGAGACACATTTGAAAAAAACCTGTGAACGATCTTCTATCCCAGAGTGAATTATATAAAGGGGCATGATTAAACCATCCATCATTTCCCATTTTTGATATTTAATTAGGAAAGAATGTTCAGTTCCTTGGAGTTGGCTCTTTGAGATGTGTTGGCCATATACGCTCTGCTCTTGGAGCATACGTGCCTGTATTACAGATGTCTGGCTCTGCTAAGAAATACCGTAGTGTTCTGCCGCCATAGAAAAC
>NW_009259600.1:2453792-2464368 GCF_000687185.1 Egretta garzetta
TATACAATTGAGCTGGTATAATTTGGGGCTTGGAGGAGTTTCGTTTGACTTCGAAGAAGCTGTCCCTGTGGAAGCCAGCCAGCCTATAGGTTTAGAGATGCCCTCGTTCAGAAGGACTATGCACAACTTGGCTATGCTACTGAAGATTAAACTGCTTCAGGAGCTCTGGATAGCTGAACTGCCTGGGCTGGCCCTGCACTGTTGAGATCGTAGATGTGGGCTCTCATGAATTTCCTAATTTCGTTTGACTTCGAAGAAGCTGTCCCTGTGGAAGCCAGCCAGCCTATAGGTTTAGAGATGCCCTCGTTCAGAAGGACTATGCACAACTTGGCTATGCTACTGAAGATTAAACTGCTTCAGGAGCTCTGGATAGCTGAACTGCCTGGGCTGGCCCTGCACTGTTGAGATCGTAGATGTGGGCTCTCATGAATTTCCTAATGCCCTCGCTAAAAGAAGCATAGGATGGTATGCACTGGAGATCGGGGATGTACAGAGCACATAGACATGTCTGAGAGATGACCTCAGGCTTGCAGCTTATCTGAATCAAAGGATGCGGATTTAATTCTGTAGCAAACAGAAACTTTACCTCACATCGAATTTTCAGTTTGAACAGTTTAAATTGGAGGGGTTTTTGTTGTCCAGTCGCAGTGATCTGAAACCCTCAACTTGGGCACTGGACTAGAACATTTTCTGAGAAGTCACTGGTTCACAACAAGTAGCTTCCTGATACGGAGGAGGGTGTTGTCAGCTCTTGTCGAGTCCCAGGGCACTGGGTTAGCGGAGACAAGAGCTGCCACTATGAACACAATCCTAAGAGCGCAAGGGATGGGGTCCTTCAAACCTGGGAGAGGGCTTTTTTTCTTGCTCTCTTAGGAATAACCCTTACCCTTGGGCACATGTTATTGTTGCACTGGTTTATTCCCTCTTGAGTCCAAAGGTATCAACAGATGATCCAGATGTGAGCCATGGGGGGGAACTAAGAATACCTGAGCCATGAGGATGACATCTGGTCCTTTCTGTCTGCCTTTTCCAGTGCTGGAGGAAAAGGGGCACGTGCCTGCCTGAGCAGTAACAGCTGAGTGGTGGATGTCCCCTTGTTGTAGATGAGCAATTGGTGGCTGGGGAAAGGCTGTTCTTGCTGTTGAGCCCTCACAGAGCTCAGTGAGGAAGGGCAGAACCTAGAGGAAACCAAGGAGAACATTCCTGTCCACTACAGGACCATAAATGAGAGTAGTACTCAAGATGAAGCAGGGTGAAGCTACAGCAGGGAAAAAGTCTTGAAATTACATGCTTGCTAAGGGGCTACATTCACGTAGCCTGGATTCCTTATTCCTAGCTGAGATTTAGGGAAATACTGGGTGAATTCCACACATTGCATTGGAATTGAATATTTTGTTTTATGTGGATGTGCCAGCTTCATTGGATTGTAGGATAATTCAGGTCAGAAGGATCTCAAGAGGTCTCTAATCCAACTGCCTGTCCAAAGCAGGGACAGCTGATGTCAGACCATGTTACTCAGTGTTTTATCCAATCTGATCTTAAAAATTGCCAAGGATGGAGACTGCAACCTCTAGGAAACCTGTTCCAATGTCTGATTGTCCTCATGGGGAAGAGGTTTCTCCTTATATCCAGAACATAAGGATGTGGTAAATTATTTAATCAGCATTTCCATACCTCAGAAACGTCATCATACACAGCAAGAGTGCTAACCACCGAATAACAGCAGTTATTCAAGGGAAGCCAATGATGCCAGGGTCACCTAGGGCCACGAATCTCAGCTGCGAGACTCTCAGTACCACGTGCAGAACAGCAAAGGTAGCCCATGCTGACAAAATGAGTACTGAGGTCTTTGGTATTGATTTTGTCATCGTTGCTGAATGTACAGTCAGAAGAACAGCAAGACAATAATAGATACCATTTGTGCTTAATTTTGCTCACTGTGATATGGGTTAAAGTGCAGCAGCAACTAAACTTAAAAAAAAAAAAGGGAACTTGATGAGGACGGTGTAACTGCTGTTTCGCTGCTTTCCAAATCACGAGCTTTGCAATAACCAGGGAGTCAATAACCAGGCGGGTTCTGTTTTACAGACACAGCTATGGAAATAAGACTTGGGCAGTGCTGGTTTTCCCCACCTCTCTAGAGCAGATGGAAGGAATCTGAGGCTTCTATGTGCAGCATTAGACGAAAGAGTCAGACCTCAACTGTTGGGGTGTCGAGGATGCAGAAATAAATACAGTCAAGCCCCCAAATGATGTCCGTCCTGCCAGTGCAGACCCACAGTCCTGGAGACAATCAGCAATGGGAAGAGGGCAAAATCCCAGCGAGACCCAGGCAGGTGCGAAAGCCAAGAGCGTGCCAGAACCGAAGGAAGAGCTGGGTCAGTGCTGCCCACGGTCAATGTCCACATGCCAGCACCCTTTCGTAGACAGACAGGGGAAGCTGCCTGAGCCTGTCATAGTTTTCTCTGGCTACTGTTTTTCCTCATCAGGAAGCTTGTTTCTAACCACAGTTCTCCAGATGGGTCTCCAACAGTCTTCTGTCTCACAGTAGGGCTCCATAATTTGCTCTCAAAACTTTAGTAATCGCCCTCTCTATGAGTCAGTAAGGGGAATTGAGGCTTACACACACCTCTAGGTTTCAGTGTAGGTCCTTTGGTCCAGAGCATCTGAAACCATTTTTTCCCCAGGGCCCTCCATGTGCTTTGTATTGGTTCAAATCACACCTCTCTAGGGAGTGTTTTCTCTTGCTCATCTTTGTTTCTCTTCAAGGCCAGCTCCAACATTTCCTAAGGAGTCTCTTCTCACGGAGCCCAACTTTCAGTCCCACATCCCTCTCCAGAGGCATCTTCCATGGGCAACATCCATTCCCGCTGTTTCATTGTCTTGACCACCCCAACCACCCTCCTACCACCCTCCGCAGAATCCAGCTTTGCATCCAAGCATACATGGGCCAACTGACCACAGCAGGTCAGGTCTCGTGGCTCCAAAAGCACGGGGCCACCCATACCACTGTGCACAGCTAGCAAGAAGATCAACTGTAACAATGACTAAAGATCTAAAACCCAAGAGTATGGAAGGGATAGTAAGCTACGTAAACAAGAGGGAGACAAACTGCCGGGATGAGACATCAGGATGAGAACTGCTGGGGCTCTTCCACCATGCAGCAGCTGGTATGAAGCAGCTGACTAGTATCTGAGATACTGAGTTACCCAGAGCTCAGGTCTTTCCCAGAGTAACAATCCCCTGAGTTTTAAAGATTTATTTATGTGGGACTGTCACTTATGGAAGATCACCTTTGGTGTCAATCTATTAATCTCCTCTGCTGAGTCACAGGAGTTCAAATATATTGGAGTGGACTACTTGCGAAGTTGAAATTGCCCATTGAAAATCTTTGCTATTTCTATTTAGTTTTAACATTCAAGTTAAATTCCCCTCTCCAATTTAAAACTTTCTAAAATTTATGGACTTAAAAGTAGTGCCTCCTGGATAACACAATTTCAACTTCTAGTTGTCTGTGCTTGTTGTACCTAAAGGTGAAGATCAGGTTGTAATATAATTTCCCCAAGCAGATACAGTCTGAAACCATTAAATGTTTTTCACAATTAAATTTTGAGCTGAATTTTTCTTTTCTTTTTTTTTTTACTTCCTCCCCTGAAGGAAAATTTTTCTGACTCTAGAAAATATGAGAAAAATCTCCAGTCTTGTGAATGAGAAAAAACATTACAACCACATTCAAAAATACTGAAGCCAAAAGAATTGATACTTTTAATAATAAGTTAAAGACTTTATGATCATAAGGCAAATCTGTATTATGCTGGCTGCAAACTCCAAGTTACTCCTGCATGAAGGCACCCCTGAATAGCTACTCAGCATGGATACATACCTGACAAAAAGGATTTTTGTTTTGTTTAGGAAGAAGACAGTCTATTTCCACTTTGCTTACAAAAAAGCTGGTGAAGCAAAACCCACTTGAAATTCTATTTCTTGCAATAATTTGGTAGTTCTGACAGTGTCTGATCTGTTTTGACTAAGACAAGACAAGTCCAGGAGCAGCTATCAAGGCAACGCATACACAGGACACATGCAGTATTGCACTACAAATACTTTTGCCTTATCTTGGACGACGAGACAAAAAGCACAGTGGTATTCTTCCATAATTTTTGCTGTATACAATTTTTTTTCCCTAAAAATCTAATTTTAGACCTATTTAATAGCACATGTCCTCTGTGTAGGACTAGCTTTTATTCTTAGTGTCAATAAAACATCTGCATATTTGACCCTGTGCGCAAGTACTGTTTCAGCGACTCACGTTTGACCCCGTGCTTGCATGTGTGTGTACACAGCACCCATGCCATGCATGTTCGCTCTTCAGTCCCGGAGCATCTCTGTCTCACCACAGGCTGAGGAACAGGATCAACACAAACCGAATGTGCAGTGAAAGGGTCTCCAGCAAAATAAGGGGAAAAATGAATACCCCCATGCTGAGGTAGCCCATTTAACTTTCAAAGGTGTTTGACATCTGTAGCTCCTTTTAAAGGAAAAAAAAAAAGGGGGGTGGGGGGGGACCAGATCTATACAGGTTCAAAGGTGGGGATTTCTGCCTCTTATTTCCATTCTGCTACCAGTCTGGCACACTCCAGGCTGACATATTCCTTTTTTACGGGAATAAGGTTTCTGCATCCTGTGACCCAGGATCCAGCCACTGTTCAGGGCAGAGCCGAGGAAGTTTGCATCAGAGGCCTTGGAGGAAAGCAGCTGTCAAAGGAGCCTGATGGCAGCTGACAGAAGAACAGCAAGATGAAAAATACAAGTATCTCCTTTTTTACCTTCCAAAATTATGTACAGACGAGATATCCCATTGGTGGGGCACACCTGTACACCGACTGACAGCTAGGTATTGCCAGAATACCAATATCTCCTTTTTTACCTTCCAAAATGATGTCCAGATGAGATATCCCATTGGTGGGGCACACCTGTACACCGACTGACAGCTGGGTATTGCCAGAATACCAACCGCTAATGCTGCCTGCTAACAACAGGCGAGGATTAAATGTTCCCCTCATTTTCCATCTTTCAGGAGAAGCTGGGGATGTACGCACACATGCTCAGCCACCTCCTTCAGCACTGCTTGGTTTCCTGTGGACAACTACTTGTCTTGTAAAAACAAAAAGGCATTGCAACGTCAATTTAAGAATGCTAACAACCTGAATTTTCAACTTAACTTGGAGCCCATGCTTCTGTAGACTTAAGCCTCGAAACTAGGACAATTGTTGTGATACTGATAGAATAAGCTTCGACCCCTTGTGGTAAAATGCTTAGAGCAGCAAATATTTAAGCCAGCCAGGATCCACTTCCTGTAATTAAAACATTTTCATCCTGGTGCTTTTTCATCACATACCACCAAAAGAAAAATGTATTTCTTTAATCCAGTGCTGCTCCTAGAAGTGATCCCATTGAATTGGAAGACCACGACCTCTCTGGACTGTAAAATCAACCGGCGGCCACCTTCTGAGGGGCAGCCAATGGCATGAGCCCCATAGTGTGCCGGGGAGCAGTGAAGTTCCTTGGATGAGGACTGACAAGTACCTACATGGGAGGAAAATGAAAGCAGGCCTATTTATTTTCTAACTTACCACTTGGCTTCCCACTGTAAAAGCTCCAGCAGGTTGGTTGTTATTTTTTTCCTAGCTTTGCAATTGTTGCTGCTATAAAACCTGTACTTGGGGTTGGAATTGAACATATTAAACCTCTCCATATAGCTCAGGAGCTTACAACCTTTCTTTAGCACCTCTTCATGGAAGTCCTGCCAAGTCAGTGATTACCAGGGGGACACAGAGACAAGGTGTATTTACAATTTCTCGATTGCTGGTGTCCTAGTGCCTACAGTGATAAAGGCACTCTTAGCTGACTGTATTACTCTACCAGACACCACCAGATTAGATCATGGGAAGCAAATATAATACAGTTTAGATACAGGATATTGCATAAGGAACAGTTAATGCTGCGCACCTCTGAATTTATGGTGCCCAATGTCCTGTAGTTTCCCCTATTGTGGAGTCTACGGTGTCTGCTAGTGCGGCTTGGTCAATCTGCAGCCTTCCTCTCGCCAAGGGCACCAATTCCTTCTTCTCTCGCGGCTGCCTTTTGCCATGGAAATTGCAGAATGGCAGTTCTGTAGCTTTGACAAAGGTGGTCGAGGTTAGTCACACAGCTAAAGTATCATTTTTGGAAGAGAAAAAGCAAACCGACCTCATTGACTCAGGAAATGAGTTTGCCGATGTCATTTTTGTGTTGCTGCAAAGGCATTTATGTAGTTATCGTAGCACTTTCAGTGGTGTTTTCCAGCTACTTCTAAAAAAACCCAAAACACAGGAGGCAATTCCCACAGAAGTTGAGAGGAATTTTTCTGTTAACTTCATCTGTTCATTTCATTGCAGCTAGAATTTCACCTCCAATTTCTGCCCCACGTTATAGAAACTGAAGATGAAATACAGTTGTAACTTGCCCTCCAATTCATACACTCCAAGGTTTGTAAGAAGTAAACCAGATCTTGGCTACCAAGAAGTCCCTGAGCTACAACATTTGAAGCCAAATGAACAAGCAAGTCAAAACTAACTACCAAAAAGCAACTGAGGAGAACAAAACTACTTAATATTTGAGATGGGGAATATAACATGGACAAAAAACACGTAAAAGTGAATTACTACAACCACAAGCTGAAAGTAATGGCCTGGGTAAGAGGGGAATGCAGGGTGAGGAACGGAAAATTGTGGGGCCTGGGACTAGGATGGAATGAGGGATGCTCTCAGATGGAGATGATGGAGATGGAGGCAGAGGTGGAGATGCCACCAACACTGGGACTGGCTCTGGCTGACCAGAACTCATGCATTAACCAGCCTACATCCTTCTTCTCCCTTATGCCTTCCAGAAGATGCATTTGCTATTTTCTTTAAAACCTGATTTTAAGGATTTAGGGCAGAGTCCCTATTTTCCTACCATGTTTATTATGCCAAATACGACACCAATATAATTTTTACACGAATCTCTAAGTGCTGCTGCAATACACAATAGTAAGCTAGAAGCGAGACAGGAGACGAGGAGAATAGCAGACAAAAATCATTCTACCTGCCAGACTTCTGGCTAAACTTGAGTTACTTTCAAGAGCGCGGGGAACACGAGAGTAGAAAGACCAAGATACAGCAAGGGTGCGAAGCTGAGTTTTGGGCAAGGGGTCAGGAAAACACTTGTTCAGTCATATAGAGAAAACTCAGGAGGAATTAAGCTGCAACGTAGGCTGCTAATGAAAAAGCTGTGGCAGCCTTGTGCCATGCTAATGCAACACCACAGAGAGGCGCATTGAAAGATGAGATTGTGAGTCCTTTGTGCGTTTGTTTACAAAATTATTTAAAATCAAGTTTACCCCAAAAATGTAGCCCCCTGTAAAGATCATGAAAATAAACTTCTTCCCCAATGCAATGCATTGCATTACTTGTTACAAATATCTAAATGGTTTATTTTTGACCCAACAGCTCATATGTGATCGATCCACTGCAAAATCTTATGTATTGAATGATTTTTTCCTCACAAGGTGGAAAAAAAAGATAAAACCTAGCAAAATGCCTCTTATGAAAATATATTTTTTTTCCCAATTTAAAGCAGAAGTAAACTGTCTTTTCCCTTACTAATGAAAGTAACTCCACAGTCTGAGCGTACTGTGAAGGCCAAATGTAGCACGTATCCAAATTTGCTTTTTGCTTCTCCAGAAACCAAGTAATTGGTATCTGAGGACCAGCACAGGCTAAATGTATTAAAGAAACCCTACCTCTAAGACAAAACAAAATGAAAGCTTACAAAAAACGTTTACTTCACTGTTCAACCTTTTTTATCCTATTTAGGAAACAAAGTAGATGGTGACTTTTATAGCAAAGTTCCTTTTTGTTTGTATGCCCACATAGCGTAGCACAAGGCAATATTTGAAAAAGAGAATTTGCAATGAATCAATGGAAACCTTCTGGCAACATTTCAACTGGTCCAACATCTTGTAAAATTTGGCTTCCAAAACGAAAACAAGCCGCAGTTCGATCCGTTCCCTTACGAAGACGTGACGACACGTGCTCTGTTTTGAAGAAGATAATTTTAAAGACTTACAAGGAGGATGTGACAATAAAGGCTGCTGGCGTGAGCTCAGGATGTTCATGTTGCAAGCGATGAAGATGTGTCGGTGAGTTATGCAAGTTATCTGAAACAAGTGCCAAAAACCCTTTTACCAAATCATCGCACACTCTACCTAACACTTAGCTCACTATAACCCTTGTCATATCCCAGCCTCGCACAAAGGAGAAAGTAAAAGCTATTTTAGAAGTAATTTAGGAAGCTTAAAAACCAGCCAGTCACTGTGAAATTTATTAGCATCTTTTCTAAGCCTCACTTCAACTGCCAGTTTATTGAGAAGTGTTATTCTAGTAAAATCCTTAAAAGGAATGTCTCGAGGCTTTCAATGACTACAAAGGACACTTGTAAAGTTAGCTGTTCTCATTAGTATACAGAGGCTAGGATTTGGGGAGGGAGGAGGGGGGGCAAGGGGCATGCAGAATCGATGCATAATTATCAGTGGCAAAAAATTCAAGTCAACCATGACAGCTTTCAGAATTTCAGCCTGACAGCCGCGCATATACTTTTAACCATAGTTGTGTAACAACTCGGGCTCCATCGGCTATGCTCGGTTTTTAGTTTGTTTCCTCCAGCTCTTTCGGTAAAGGTAATTAAACTACTCATCTCAGGGTTCAAACTCAGCGTCGGCGCAGCAAATACCTCTCCGCCTGAGCATCTAAAGGACCAGCACAGGAACAACTAGTTTTTTAGTCGTTGGCTAGTGGTTATATTTGAAGCTAAGATTTCTTTTTACATTCTATTGAACTTTTTTCCCTGGATTGAGAAATTTCAAATAGAAATTCATTTGAAGGACAACCTACACATTACATTATTGTATTAGAGGGTAAGAACTAATGGCAGATCGGACTCCTTTCCAAGTTGTGCAAAATGCCACAAAAGCAGTGTGAGTGATGAGAAAAAGGACTTCAGATGTTAGTAATTACGGAGGTTCTAAAATGCACTGAACTTCTTCGTTTGCATTTTACATGCTTTGATATGGAAAACCTGCATTCTACTTATAAATTAATCAAGATAAAGCTAATAATAACATCGCATACTGTTCCTAGTGCATGAGGAATTCAGTGAGACATTATAAAAACCTTGAGCATCAGTTTCTATCAGTAGCTGGTAGCAGAGAAAGAAAACTAAAATATTTTGTGGGTTTAATGTATTCTTGAAAGAATTAATCGCACAAGTAAATGTAGCTGCTCAGATTGCTCCGTTGGACAAAGGCAAACATCTTCCATTTTCTTTCATGTGGGATTGCTACCTTCTTCAAAGGAGAAGCTTTTACCTCAAATTGAGTGGGGGCTGGGAGATTGTTATGCTCCAGTCTGTCTGATGTGCTCAGTTCTGATCTTGAAGCTCATTCTTTGACTCCTAAAAACCTAACGTAGCATTTTACCAAGGAAGCTGTTCAGAATAGGTAGTGGAACTTAATAATCACCAGCATCAAATTCTACGTTTTACATTTTTTTCTCCAAAAAATTGCTGCCTAGACCTCTCTCCCCTCCTTTCTAGAGTCTTTTCTCCCCCCCGCCCCTTCTCCCTGGAGAACGAAAAAAAACCCAAACAAGTAACCAACACAAGCTCTGTTCCTTCCCCAATACGAGATACCTCATTTTGGTTTCAGTATGATTTGACTTATAAATTCCAACAGCCACATTCGTGGCTGCTCGAAGGGGCGTCTCGCGGCTTACAAATGAGCGCTGCTGGCAAACAAAGGGGCTCAGTTGCATCTCCGTGCATTAATAACCGGTGTCCCACTGCATCAGACGATGCGGATTGTTGTGGACATTTTTATTTTTTTTTTTTGTCTGCAAAATGGAGCTCTCACAACCGAAAGAAGATCAAGGGGAACGTGCCTACTGGAGCATCATCCACATAGTTTTGTTCTCATGAACCACAACTGACTTCCCCTTCACAATGAGACACAGACCCAAAAATAAAAACAAGACCACGTTTATTCAATACAGACAGGTTAATTAAGACAGTAAGTCCTGTAAATCAGGAACACATTGCAAACACTCCGGTACGAAGTGCATATATTTAAAAATCAACAGCTGCACCTTGTATTCGAGCCATTGAGTTTGTCGGGGAAGGGTGGATTCAGGGCCTTTTTTTTTTTTTTTCTTTTTTTTTCTTTTGGTAGAAAAAACTTGTTTCGGCTACCTTATGTGAACAATGCGTCTCAGGCTCCATTCACTCATCAGGCTTTACAATTATAAGTCCAGCTGCCCTCCAGCTTTGATATTCACATTTTTTTTTTTTTTTAAAACTGCTTCATACAGTCACAACGGGGAAAAAAAATAATAAACGTTAAAATAATAACAAAAAAACCCCAAACAAAAAAACCCAAACTAGCCCGGGAGGGGAAAGGAAACACCTCCCGCCGGGGTCAGCGGGAATTATTGCAAATGGCTCC
>NW_009259600.1:2466408-2485522 GCF_000687185.1 Egretta garzetta
GCCGCGGTTCTTGCGCTTGGTGCGCCCGCCGTGCCCGGCAGCGCGTTGGTCTCGGGTTTAGCGCCCTGGCACAGAAACGCCTGTGGGGCCTTATCGTCCATCACGAGAATTAGCAGGCGCGGAGCCGGCCCGTGCGGGCGTTCTCTCGGGTTTGCTGCCTGCACGCGGTTTACTTCATCACCTGGACCAAGGCTCTGCCCTGCCTCTCCCTGTCCCAGTCCCGTTCCTTCCCTCGCAGCCATCACCGCGTTCTTTAAGCGAGGGCTGAAGTTTCTACGATGAGCCTTAAGTAACATTTTCTGGATGTCAAAACACGGGGGGCCCGGTCCAGAACACCCTCCTCCGTCACGTAACTGGGCGTGTGGTCGCCACGGCTGGGGAACCGCTAGCAAAATGGCTGCTGCCCACATGCGTGACTCCTATCAGTGCCGTGCCCTTGGTTAATCGGTAAGCGGTTGGCAAAGGAGAGGGCATGTCCTTTTGTCCGTTTGTCCATGTTTTCCTGCGCTACTTTCACTCACTGTAGAAAACGAAAGAGGCCCCGTGCGTACATGCACGTGTCTGTCAGCGTGCCTGTCACTGGAACGTGTTACTGGCCTAGGCGTCCAAGTCCAGGACTATGTTTTCAGACTGGATTTATGTGAGCTGGGCATAAAATGTGCTACCTATCTGCATATTATTTATTCATATATATCTATTTAACATACCGATACTTTCTTACTTTCAGCACCTTCTTGGTAACTGGCCATTAAAATGCAGATTGCGTTGTTCGACAGGTAATGAAAAAGTGGGATCTTGTTTCCCCACGCCAAAATATTTTTAAGAAAACGCTTCCACCCTTGTTGCCTAATTATGCATTACCTTTTCAAGTGAAATAAAGGCCTGCGTAGATGCAGTGGATGGATCTACTTCAGCTCCAAGGGAGATCTATATTCAGAGCACTTCTGAGTAGGTAATCTGGTATTCTGTACAAGCAAAACTGCAATAAACCAGTACAGCTTATTCCGGCCTTTTCTTCCCCTCCCACAAAAGCAAAATAAGCTATACCAGCGAAAGCGCGGTGCTGTTTGTGATTACATCTACACCTGGGGCTTTCATGAGCCCAGCAATGATAATCGCAAATCATGCTTCATTGCATCCCTAACCAACAGCAGCGCTGGGAAAAGTTTTCAGGATAGAGCAGATCAGTGCCACAGATAGGGAGCTCAGAGCGCAGTGATTAGCAGAATCCCGATGTCCTCAGATCTGAGATTTAATGCAAAACTTCAGCGATGACTGATTGACAAGCGACTGAGTAAGTACCTGCTGAGGATTTTAGGACTAAATCCACTGAAAATATTTACATGTAATGCTTCTGGTCAGGGTTAAGGTTTTTTCCACCTCAACAAAACGAGTGTTGTAGATCTGCATATCTTAAGGAGTTATCAGGAGAAGGGCCTTTCAGATTATCTTCTCCTAGAGGAACCGGGAACCTCAGCCATTACTTCGTTATTCTAACTGCTCTCCTCACAGAAAGAGTGAAAGACAAGAGAGAAGCTGAAATTCTGGAGAAGACAGTATATCCTCTCTCAGATCTGAAGTTCTCCCTCAGAGGGAAAAACTATGCCCAAGTGGGCTCAGTATGAATTTACATTGTGCTCACATCTGTGAAGCTGATCTCAGTGTGTCAGCACCCAGAGCCCTTTCTGGAGTCAAACCCCAATCCATGCCGGGAGCCAGTCTAAACTGTCTGAAGCCACCACCAGATGTTCCCGGCAGAAGTCACCACAGCAGTTTACGAACTGTCAGTTGTTTGCTAGTGCCTCTCTCCAGAAATGCGAACAACTTCAGCAGTAGGTTTTGCAATAAAGTGGCTGTCGTTCATACAGGTGCCCTGACGCAGAGTTTGTGAGCGTAAGTGTCAGGGTTGGCTGCCAGGAATTGGCTGGGGCCTCCTCCGTCGTAGCCGTCAGTCACCTGGCCGAGTCCTGAGTTAGCTACAGCAAGGTATTCTCACTTTAGATTGGGAGAATCACAGCCTGGTTATCATACTGTGTCTTCTACTGCTGGTGATGAATTCTGCAGCACTGCTTTTACTTTAGCAGCTTACCACAGTAATTACAGTTTTAAAAAAACCCAAACCCAAAACATTAGGGATAGGGGCAGGTTCTCTCAAAAATAAAAGGATGAAAAAAGTTGCAAAACCGTTGACAAGATTTTTCTGACCACTGACAACATTTTTCTGAGGAATAGTTTGACAATGAACATTGCCACGATTTTTTTTTTTTTTTCCCCCGGATACATTTCTCTGTATTGTCTGTTTCTGTTCTGGGATTGCCAAAATTCCCGCTGCAAATTGTTGCCTAAGTCAGTCTATTATTGTTACAACTGCAAACAGTAATTGGTTCCTTTATATTATTATTGTTCATCTGCACCCTCACTTTATCTCTTCACATTTTTAGAAAACAGTCTTTAAGATATTTTTAGTAATACTTGACTTTCAGATATCCCTAGCAGAGGATGAAGTCCAAGTTTCATAAATAAGTACTGATTTTATTAATTATCTATCAAATTTTGACACAATTTTATAGCGTTTCCTGAGGACACGTTTCATTTTCAGAATATAAAGGTCAATTTATATATCTTACCTTTTGTACTGGTCCTGACAAGGTGGACAACTGGAAGTGACTTCTGAACTTTAAACCTATTAAGGACAAAGAAACAAAACCCTTAAATCCTTTGAAGTCTGCAGTCCAGTGTAATCTCAGTCCTGCCACTACATGTATTTGTTCAGGACCGTGCGCGTGTTCTAACCTGTTACGGAAACCCAGTAACCCAATCAATGTGAAATGACAAATAATACTGAATTTGTGCGGGTGTTTACATTTCAGACCCTTATGCCAGAGCTGCGCGATCCGTGATCTCAGGCTTTGGCGTTGTCTATAGAAACAAATCAGGTTGATAAGTTCGTGACAGAGACTATGTAGCGTTGCATTGGAATGGTAAAGTATTTATAGTGTTGTTTACAAAACAGTAAGACGGCTTTGAACTAGGTAAACCCAGTGACTGGGACGTCCTTTCTAGTCCTTTCTTTCTCCAGGCATTTCTCAGCGTCTTTTATTTTCAACAGAAACTTCTGTCATATCTATTAAATATGCAGGGCTTCTCTTCATAACAGTAGTGCCAATGAAGGATGCTTGTGCAAAGTAAATTAATTTCCTGTGCACACTTTAAATGCAGAACAGGGAGAGGCCAGAACACCATCCAAGCAAGATGAGTTTAGATTCCCCAATAATCGTTTTGTAACCTGCCTTTGTAATGGATTTCCAAGAACAAAAGACATTCCTTTAGAAACAGCTGAGGTTGCTAAGTGACACAAATGTATTTACCGTGTCATAACTCGCAAAAGCCAAACACATTAAAACAGGGGAGTTAATAAGCAGAAATGTCATGAGTCTCTCCCTGACTCCCAGGGTAAATGTAAACACGTTGGCCAACAGTCCTACGTGGTTTTGGATGCCCCGTCTGGGACCTTAAGGGAAATGGGAAACATTAGTTGCTTTTGAAAACGTAGCCTTTCATCCTTAAGAAATTCAAATATGCCTATTTTGTCCCAACACAAGAACCTGAATTCAGATGTATAGGATTTGTTTCTTTCCTGTATTGATTCTGTTTATCCCCAGTCAATTACCTAAGAATTTGCACGTAGGGATACCACTTCCTAGCAAGGTCGGGAACTACATCATCAGTTGTGAGGCTGAGTTACTTCTTTTTGCTGAAGTTATCACCGTTTCTTACATCTTTTAGTTACACACAAAAAAAAGGTCTTTAGGGGAAAAGCTAAAGCTGGCACCTTCTTCTGCCTTCCCATCTTCTTCTAGTGTCTGACATGCCAAAACTGCCGTATCCCAGCTTGTCCGTGCACTCAGGAGGCATGTCCCCTTTGGAGGCACCACGGGAACCTTCCTTTGGCCTGATAAGCTGATCCTTCCCTTTCCCTAAGCTGCAAAGCCTCTTCTCGCTCCTCTGATACACACAAGGTGCTGCAGATTCCCCGTGCCTGCCCCAAATGTGCAGAGGTGTCCGGGATTGCCTCAGAAGAGTGCATTAAGCTACCTGTTTATTAGGAGTTGTCAGGTTGCCTTGCACAACAGCCTCTGCTAGTTTAGGAATGAGACAGCAGGCGTGGGAAAGGAGACTGCAGACGTCTCAGGGATGCACTAAACTACGGGGCAACCAGGTCTTTGTTTGTTTATTCAAATAATTGACTCACTTCCAGCTTTCCTAATAACCGGAATACGTTTTAATGGTAACATTACATTACAAGCAATGGGCTGGTGTAATCTGTCGCGTGGGCTCTTACAGATTTTTCCATATATGCAATTCCTGTGAATAATTTCCATTTGCCTGATCTTTTCAAATACTAAAATATAGGAAGCAGAGATGAAAACAAAATATTGAACCACCCCCGAAATGCCATGAAAACAGACTTTTGCAGCATCTCTTGAAAACTACGGCAGATTCAAAAGAAAATCCCGTTCAACTTTTGATAAAATTCCCTGCACATTTCCGTCCGTCCTGACAAAATCCCTGTGCTTGCCGTTATACCTTCAATCGGTATTTGTTTGTTAACCAGACACGTCTCTTGACAGTTCTGTTAAAACAAGCCTATCTACAGTGAATACTGAAAAGCCACAATCAATAAACTAGTATATAATGATTACAAGTAATGTGTCTCACTCAGTGTGTAGGCCAAAAAAAGAAAAAAAAAAGCCTCTTGTCTAATTGTGTTTGAAGTAGACTTGTCTAAAATTAAGGGAGCTCTTGTCCCACAAGGACCGGAGCCAATTCCACTGAATCAATGGAACCTGGGCACGACTGCCAGCTTTCTTCATTGAAATCCCTCCTTCAAGCATACTTTTGACATTAAGCCATTAGAAAAAGATGACTGTTATTTAAAAAGATAGAAGCAAACCAGACACCACCTGAGATCTGATAAGCCTTTCTTGTTTTGAATCTGAACTGTGGGGGTTGTGTTATTTAGGGCCCGGACTTGCTCCTCACAGAAGCACGATCAACCCTCGGATGAGAAACATCTTGGGGCAGCTGCTGCGGTTATGGATACAGTTACATTTCCTTCTTTCTGCTCCCTGACCACAGCTCATCTATTTTTTCCTTTTCTTTGTGGTATTACTCACCTCATCGTGAATTCCTCAGTTTTCCTGCTTATTCTAGTCCTTCACAGCACTATGATGTCCACTAGTGGTACTTCGTTAAGTCTGAAGTCGGATCCCTGCCATTTTTCTCCGCAAGAGTCTGTGATTAGCAAAAGATTTGAAAAATAACAAACTTCACATCCATTTTTCTGAAGTCTTATTAGCCCCTCAGAACAAAACAGATAGGTCTAGCTTTTTGAAACACCTTCCCTTCTTCACTCTAAAAAAATTATGCTTGTGGCAGCCTGATTCCACTGCACCACCCGCCTTTTTACCTAATACAGTCTTTTTGATCTGCTTGCAATCCTTTTTTTTCAGGTTTTTTTCCTATTAACTTTTAAAAATCCACACGCATTTGTGAAGTGGCTTATTTCAACCTTTTTTTTTTTTCCCCCATCTGCTTATTTTATCTTCCAGCCACCTATTAGGTCAGCCTGATTTTCCCTTATTAAATCAAGCCAGTATATTTAGACAGTGAATTTCCCAATAGCAAAGTCAACAAAAAAGATCCATAAATTATTACACAGTAATAATTTCCATCACATTAGCAACCGTGTTTTCCTGTATATTTTGTTTAGAGCTAAATTACCCTCAGTGGATAATGAAAAACAGCCCTTTAGGTCACAAACCTTTCAGTGTGCAATGTCCAACATAATAGATTTCATGAGATCCTTGGGTGCTGTTATGCATGCATAATTTAGAGTAAGTATCGCAGGTCATGTCACTTACCTCCTTCTGATGTAGGGCTCTCAAGACTTTTGGATATAAAAAAAAAGCTCTGGCTTACAGTAAGAGACACAGGGAAGCTCCTGTCCTGTTCACTTTTCATCTCTTCAGGGTCCTGCTGACCCCCCACAGTTCACAGCCAAGGGCACCCATGTAAACCGGCTGTGATTTTTAATTTTCCTTTATAGCAAGACCTGGATTTGTGGCAGTTGTGTAGCTGCAGAGGAGCAGGCTGGGTTGCCCCTGAAGTGGGAAGAGCAGGCAGTGGGGAAATGAGTGGAAGAAGCGCTTGCACCCATCCCAGTGTGAGCATTGCCTTCCCACCGGATCAGAGCGTTGTGCTCAGGTCGAATGGAGGCCTGGGGGATGAAGCTTTACAGGTGAAGTCCGATGGGAGCCGCTGCTTTTCACATGATCTGAATTGTTCTTACTGGACTCTCACTGTCGCTATCGATCAATGTGCTCTCCTCTCTTTGCAGACATTCAGCATTTTGGAATAATTCCCCCCTCTTCCCTCTCGATAGCATCATTTAAATTAAGAGCAGCAAAACAAAATTCCTCCCCATTGTGAAGAAACTTTTTCACTACTTTAAAGCCAAATAGCAATAACTTTTCCTGCCTCACCCTGTGTTTCCTCTTCCCACCAGTGACCGCTACAACACAACGATCGTTGCTGCTGGACATTTTGATTCCCGCGTTACATCCTTTTTGCTGAAAGATGTGACTGTATTTCAGAGGGGCGAGTCATGGGGGCTCGAGTGCTTTTTTTGCCAGGGAAATTACAACTAGCCTTTCCCAATACTTCCTGAGCACTGACTGCATTTTGTTGGGATTTACAAGTGATCTGTGTGCTCTTGTGGTAGCTGCTTCAAGCCCCTTGCTAATATATAAAGGGACACTTGCAGCCACTGTCCCCAGGAGCACGTCTTTATACTTTTGCTTGTGCCTGCTGCAGAAGCCACAGCTTCAAAATGCAAAATGTTTAGTAACAATATTGCTTTAAGGTTTCTGACCCCACATGCCTGCTGCCATGCCTGTGTTGGAGCCCTCACAGTTGTGCTAGCAGACCTGTGTTAAGCCATGCTGGGAGCCAGTGAGCCATTCTTTAAAAGCATATCTTTTTCTTTAAAAATGCTGGATCAGCAGAGATGAGTAATGCTGGCACGTTGGGGGCAGGGCTGAGGAAGGATGATGGGACAGGAACTCTGAAAGTGGGTTTTACCCATAAAAACTTCACACCATGAAACCATGGACACAGATTTCTGCCACCCTTAATGGTTCTTAACAGCACCGTGAGCTGGCTGTGGTATTCTGGCCCAGGCAAGAGCAGGACCTCTCTGGGCATAAGGAGGGAGAAATGGGAAGGCGTTGGAAGACCAACAGCATTCAAATGGTGCAAAACTGTGCTCCCAGTACAGAGTAGCTGACAAGATAGACACTTTAATAAATCAGCCTATATCTTCCTGTTAAACTCACTGCCTCAAATCAAAAGGAACCACAGGCCCAAATTTCACGTTTTTTATATAGAAAGGGTTCCAGCTGTAACTGGAATAAGTTATAACTCAGGTTAGCTCTGCAGTGAAATGAAGCCCAAAGTTCTTATAAACAGAAACCTTGATTGCGGAATTGATTTAAAACTGTGTAAAGTAGATCTGCTGGCACAATTCTATTTTAGCAATGAAGACAGGATCCCAAAGGCCAACATTTCTAAGGCAATTTGTCCAAGGAAGAAACACCCCTTTTCAGTTAATGAACCATTTTATAAAGCACTTAATATTGCTAACTTTCATTATAACTTTGCTATAAAATACACATTAGGTCACCATCTTCAGCTAGGAAGTCATCACTCAAGTCACGTACCATTGGCATTATGAGTTCATATATTTCAGAAGCTCCCTCCTTTGCTCTTCTTACAAATTTACCTACATGATCCATTTTTAAATGGTGCCTACCTTAAGTTTGTGTTTCTTACTGAATGTCAAGCTGCAAGAGGAAAACTCTCCACACTGTTTGCCAGAATTCGTTGTTCTTGCAACCTGGTGGGTTTTACTACTTTCATTTAACATTCAGTTGAATACGGTAGTAAGTTGGGCAAAACAGTGCTTAAACCAGAAGTTGCAACATGGTTTATGAAGCCACAAACTTATAAATGAGCAACGAAGCTAGGAACCAGGGAAGCTAGACATGATCTGTCTATATGCTTGAGACTACCTTCCTTCCACCTCAAAATCATATCTGACCGGAAACATACCCACATAGCAGGACAAAAATAATTTTAAAATATCAAAAGGAAAGACTCACATGGCAGTTCCAGCTTTGTGATGTCTTTCTTCCTCCTCACAGCTTTCCTGCTTTTCATATTTATGCAGATTCTTATCAGCACTGGGCATTGCATAGTCCACTACAGCAATTTGTGGTGCATCGGAGTAGGGATCGCACTGCAGAAAATAAAATGTTAATGATGATGATTAAGGTTGGCCTGGGATTCCCATATGCACTCTTATTATCACTGCTGCCATCATTCAGCTGCTGAACTCTCCATGCTGTGTTCATTGATGCCTCTGCAACTGAAGTAGGTAGGATATTAAACTGAAGAAATTTCTTGAAGAGAATGTGAATCTAAATTGCTCTTCCTTCAAAAAATCATTCTGAAAGAACTGTGAAGTCCCAAAATCCCAACAGAAAAGCTCTTCTAAGATTCCAAAAGAGGAAGACGGTTGCATTGCTCAATAAGAAACCCCTTGATAATGACGAGCAGAAGGGAGTGACCACACGAATATTTCCTGTGCTGAGGTACCCCAGCTTTCGTGGGGCTGTTGTAAGGTGACTTGTGTAACTTGTGGGTAGTCTGGCTGGCACCTCATCATGGAGATGCCATTTGATAATGGCCTAACCTGGCTAAGCCAACCTAGTGGCAAGTGACCTTTGAAATCCCTTCCCCACCTGCACCCCTCTCTGTGTTTCCAGCACATCCCTTGTAATGGCCCTGGTGCTCTTTGGAGACACAACCAGTCAGGTCAGAGGGCTCAGCCAGCAGAAAACTAAGCCTGCAAAAAAACAATGACTTCTATATCAGTTTAGCTTTCTGCACTGGATTATTTACGGTTTGATGTACATCCCTGGGAAAGAGCTTGCAGAAAGCATGGCTGGCAGGCAGGAGGGGAGGTGGGACTTCTCCTTTCACCTGTAAGTTTGGCTTAACCGAATCATAAACCTGCAGTGCGAGTTTCCCCAAGACACAGACTTTGGCAGTGAAGCTTTTTTAAGAAGTGCCTGCCCTGCTCCATGCCCACCTGATTGCTCCCACCCTTGTGCTGAAGTTCACAGCCTCCTCGGATGGGCCCATGTAATTGTCTTCTATAGGGCTAGACTATAAATTGGGCTGTGGCTCAAGGTACGTAACTTCTCACGCAATGACAGGAGTGATGAGCTGTGGTGTAAGACCAGGACCAAGGAGCTGGAGGTCATAGGGCAGGAACTTCTTTAACCAGCGTGGTTGCTGGAGCCAGTTTCTCATGAAACTACAGTTGGAGGGCTCTCGGTGGATCACGTTCCTTGAACTCATCATTGTCTGCAGTTCCTCTGTGATTATTATTTAAAGAAAATGTTCTGTGTTGCAGCTACAGTAGTGGATTCAGGTTTCTCCACAGAAAATGTTCTGCTGGGGGAACAAATTAGCACATTATGGCATAGCACTGTGGGCTTGTGTGTGACACCATGGCTGCACATCAATCAGCCTTGCAGCATAGATGGGCATCGCAGAGAGGACCCTACTACAATCGCAGTACAATTACTAGGGCTTACTACTGCCACAGATCTTCTCTGCAGAATAGAGCCATGCAGATCTGCTCAATATAGACCCATTAGCTCATGTTACACCCCTTCAAAAATCCATTGCTTTAATCATGATTTAGGAATAAACAAAAATCCAATTTCTTCCATGCTGACAATAAACCATAGTTTATGTTGGGGAAAAGAAAACACCTTAAGAGTGCCTATATTTAGACTTGGGCTGAAGTGCCTGAAGGTGTGGTCTTCACAGGCAATCTCAGTGTTTTACTGGGAGTTTGTGTGCAGACAAGTTTGTGTGCACACAAAGGAGGTGTGATTCTGATGCAAACATGACTTGCAGAACTGGTGTCTTAGGCAAGGACCGGTCACCATAAAGAGCTATGTCTGTTGAGGCTGGTGTAAGGGATGAGTGAGCTTTTTGGATCTCTCCTGCTTAGAAAACTTTGTAAAATATTTTACTTATAAAACAGTTTCTGCTTGGAGAGTGTGGCAAAATCCAAACTAATTATTTGCTATTTTGAGTGAACTCTTTCTCCCATCCTTATACGTTTGAATTGCCCCGCTCACAATGAATGCCTTCTCTTACTGCAGCTGAGACCAATGTGTAATGGATTTTGGCAGATCCCCTCCCACCCCTGCCGATATCTAAAGGAGACTGATACCACTGGTAAAAAAGCTACGAAGAACTTCACGCATATAGTTTCTCATTCTGGCAATAAGGCAAACACGAGTATGATGGAAAGCATTTTCTTTCTGAACCAATTTGTTGTATATATATTGCTGTTTGGAGGAACAGGGAAGCCATTGTAATGTAAAAATGTCACTCCTCAAGTTGAATTTGTAGTTGCAGTTATCTGATTATATAAAAGGAGATGCTGAAGAACAGTAAAACTCTCAAATATTTATTCAGCAAAAAGGCTGAATCCCATACGTACTTTCCTAGCCGTGCACATGTGCATGTTTCTTGTATGTCATTTAATATGTGCTGCATTTTTTAGCACAGTTTGTGTAATTCGTAACTTTGATTTACTGTATGATTTCCTGAGTATATAACAATCCTGAAATAAGTGCCATTTTGTGAGTAGCAAAGTATTTGAGTGCAGCTCCCCACTTCCAACGTGTCAGCTAGATCTATCGCGCCACTATTAATGGCATATTCAGAAGAACTCTTACTCTACTATTGAAATTCTTCTAAGACTGTATTTAGCTTTGGCAAATGTTTCCCACGTGTCTTTGAGTGGCAGTCCATCTTTTGATGTTTATATTTGCCATCTGGACATGTCAGCTTTGTTCTACAGAAGAACTATGAAATGGTGTAAGTAAATCTCAAGAAGTGGGAAAGAACATTTTTAAAAGGTTTGCAAACAAATGCACCCATAAATAGTATAGAAAAATGAAAGTTTTATTCATGTGTAATGGTGTGGACATACTTTTTTGGCAAGTCACTCTACTATCTGAAATTTTTTTTGATCCTAGTGCTACAGATAGCCCCAAAGGAATTGTAAGCAAATTCTATAAGGGAACAAGTATATACTGTAATTTTTAGCTTGTTCATTTTGTGCATGTGATCCTATGTTCAGTACGATCAGGCTCACAGTTCTTCCAGTACTCCTTACAATGAGGCAGATTTCCTGATTTTCAAGGATTTTGCACACAAATTTTGTGGAAAATATTTGAACAAAAGGTCATCTACATGTAAAATATAAAAAACTTCTGGGTTGCTTGGACAGGCAGATTCAAGAATTACACATTATTCTTATTGCTGTTGCCATTACTATTCATACTTGCAATGATTTGAACGCAGAATCTGTATTTCCTTGTACTCAGCTACAACTCAGATAAGCATCAGAAGAGATTAAGTATAACCAAGTAAAGGATGTAACCTCCTGTTACACTGCAGTAGGTTTGTTTTGCCACCAGCTACTGCAGGATAACCGCTAACATGAAATTCAGATCTTGGCAGGTAAAACGTTTCCAGTTGAACTTCATAATTTCCATAACGTGGAATATTTGAAGGTATAGCCACGTCAAACAGAGTCAGACGCGGCTGACGGTTGTAAACCGCAGAACAATTAAAACCCAAACCCTAGAAAGGTGTTAATGCCAGTTATTTATGCTGCTGAGATAGGCAGGGCCATATAGAGTACTCAGAAACGATACGCATTCATCTATGTTTATATCACTGGGAAAGGCACAGCCATCTGCCCTTAGCAATTCTCTCTCTACTCTTTGCTCTTTGTAAGATGAGCCCAGCTTCAACGTCACGTTAAGATTTATTGCTAGCGATCTGCTTCGAGTTGTTTTCTGGTCACCAGTAGTTTGTTTGGATTCCCTTTTCTCTTTGCTGTCGGCTAGTGCCACCGTGGGACTTGGGCTTGTCAGAGTTATTTTATACATCATTAGCTCAGCAGTGCAGGGGACTATTACTTTCCCGTAGAAAAGTAATTCTTTCTCGGAAGGCGTGTGTAAATCTTGGCTGTTGAGACAGTGGCATTTGCAAATTTCCTTGAAAGCTGAATACTCGGGACTTTATTCTTCGCTGCTTCACACCTCTTGCCGTCATTTATACTCCTGCCAAAGAACGCTACTGAATCAGCGGCACCGCCACGCTGCGTCTTCCAACCGCCTGCTTTGTAATCTTAATGCCCTTGTACACAAGACTTATTTACTTATTTTAATGTAATTTCAAGTTCATTTCCTTTAATGATCAAAAGTCCGTGGCGTGGTTTAGTCCTGAAAAGGAATGATACTACAGCCCTCGCTGCGTTACGGAGGGTAACTAGCGCAGAGGCCAGCTGGGCGGCAGCCAGCGCCTGGCTCCAGCCTTCATAGGCTGGGAAGCTCCAAGGTGAAACATAATCGGACACACTCGAAAACTAGAGGCTGTAAATAGAATAAAACAAATAAGCACATTCAGAAGAATGAGGCCTGCGAGAGCTGGGCTCTTTCCAAACACTCTTCCTATTTTTTTGACAAAGTCGTCATTTCACATCTGTACAGTAATGCAAGTTCTAGCTCTTGGCACTGCCCTCTGCACAGCCCAACATGTGCTTGATTTTCTGTCCTATTCCTTCTTCTGATATCGTTTGCTGGATGACATTCCTGTTAGAGTCTGTGAGTTTGGGTGGTGGGGTCAGGACACAGCAATTCTCTGAGTGGATTTGGGGTGCCTCGGTGGCCAGCTGCTGGCATTCATGTGCCAGGGAGCTCATTTTCAGAGCCTGAGGGCTGCTCTGTCATTTAAACCTGTGAGGGTTCGGGACATTCAGCACTTCCCCAAAGTTAAGGTTTGATTTGTAGAATAATTTCTCCAAAGTCCGGTTCTATTCCTGCTTTGCAGGCGGTCTGATACTGCAGCAGTGCTGGCTTTTAATGGGGAACCCAGGTTTGCAGGGAGCCAGGTACATTGCAATAGCAGCAAAGTTGTCAACCATCCCTCCACACCCCAAATACTTCAATGCCTAGGTAGGCCCACATATGCGCTAATACTCATTAGCAGAGAACTCTATTAACCAAGCTGTTAGCCTGACTCAAAACATCTTCCATTCAATTTTTATCTTTATGTCCTCCGACTTGCCTACCTTTCATTTTTCCCCAATGAGCTCTGCCCATGGTTACCAAGAGCAGCACTTTCTGGTGTATTCTGGAATAACCTTAGCAATTCCTTTGCCTTCCATTATTTACATTTATTTTAATTAAAACACATTTTTTTTTTCAATCTCCCTGCACTGTAGCGATATCAATGAATGTGTGTCCCACCCAGATAATGGAGAATGGTTCCTCCTGTTATTAATCCATGTTATTTGTGAAATTTCAGTAGTGTTTGCTTTATTTAATGGCTGCACAAATTACCTCCCAGGGGAGGCTGCAGACTTATTAAAGCTTATTTCCCTTGGGCCTAATTCTCTTCTGTCTTGGCTTCTTGTTAGCCATTTATACTTGTGCAAGGTGTACATCAAATATTAGGAGGAGTTTACATTTGGGATTCGGTAGCATTTTACCTTCATCTGCAAAAACCTACATTGACCCAAAAGTCATGCCAGTGATACCATATTTCTGGCCAAAGATGTCTTTTGGTGTGTTCCCACTTGCAGGGGTCACTGGGATGCCTGTAGTGTGGAACTATGCTGGCAACACTTCCAAGTGTACACCAGCCCCGAAGGACTAGACAAGTCATGACAGAGAATCAAAAGTCTTACCAGTGGAGACCATGCTGGTAAGACGTAGAGCAACAATTCCACAAGCATGTTGGAAAAGACCCGGAGCAACACTTCCACAACCACTTTGGAGAAGTTTACACATGGAAGTGTCTGCAAAGGACTTCCTAGGTTGAGATTTTGAAGGGGGCAGAGGGTGCCTTGGTGGAATTGTCTAGGGAGTGAGTGCACCTCATAGGCAGTGGGTTCCCTCTGTGATGGAGACAGGTCTCAGACCATGGCTCCATTAAGGGAAGCATCAAGACACCACTAATTACAGGTATTCCTTTCTCTGACATTTGTCTCTGCCCCTGCCAGTGCTGCTGCAGGCTGCCCCTTTGGTACGTCAGCTTAAAAAAGTAACCCTGGGGGGAAAAATATGCTGACTTTTCAAAGCTGGACCAACTTCTCAATTACTCACACAAAGAGCTGGGTTGGCTTCCCTGATGAGGCACTGCATTGTGATTTTGGGACTGGCGACTTGTGGTCAGGACGGATGGAGGGGGGCTCTGTGGTTTTGCTGCCCATCTTCTTCGTGACTACATTCCAGATATGGAAATATATTCCAACTGGAGCAGATTTACTGGGGCACTCGGGAGAGAATGGCTGTTTTGCAGTTGGTGTGTAAGGGTGAATTACCATACAATATGCACAGGAACTATGGAATTAAATACCCAAACGTATAAGCGCCTCCGTTTATCTTTACAAATGCATTCTAAAATACTACTTCATGAGAGGCTGCAAGAAAGAAGCCAAAGCAAAAGGAAAAACCAGAATCATTCACAACTGTCAATTAGAAAGTGATACAGTATGTCAAAAAAGTAGAGACTTTATGAAAGCCAACTACGCGCTGCAGTCGTTTATGCTTAGTACTGGTTTGTAACTATTGCTATATGTAAAAGGATAGCAAATAATTAACATAGAACTGGTTAGTTATTACTTGGGCCTGGAGCCAAACCATGTTATAGCTGATGTACCGTAAAGGCTTATCTGCCCTCGCACTGTTCCCACCCGTGCTCCGGTACCAGAGCGGCCACGGTTGCAGTAACAACGGCAGGAGCTCTTGTTCGACCAGGCAGGGGCAATTTTACTGCCATGTGGCCTAATCTGGTTGTGCAGTCATGTGCGCACAGCGCAACGTACGGATGTATGTTTTACAGCTTTGCCTTAGAAATGGCTTTAATATGCACACCAGCAGTCAGCATATAAAAATCATTTCCATCAAGTGATTTTGGGATATAGGAAAGACAGATTTCAAGGCTTGTTATTATGCTACTGTGATGGGCCTTAAAAAGGAAACATTTTTTCCTAGCATGTTATAAATATCTCATCATGCCATTACAGTCACAGGCTAGGAAACTATCACGGCTACACACCAGAAAGCCAACACTGCAGTAATATAGAATATCTCACTCTCTTTTGTTTTCCTGATGGAGAGTTGCAAGAAGGAAAACCTGCTAATGACCAGGCATTTTCTTGCCCTTTTTTTCAAAACCAAAATTGCTTGTTGTTTACCTTAGAAGCTGAGGCTTTGTTTATGGTGTGTTCTGTGCTGTGAAGCATGTAGAAATACAGGCAGTCCTCGCTTGAGAAGGCTCCTTTCTCACTTGAGCTACTCCAAGGCTATGTGTTCACAGGGGGACCCAGATTCAGGTTTGGATGACTAACCCAACACATGCACAAGTCTCAGAGGACTTGAGCATTTTAAAATATAAGCCTAAGCTTCTAAAAGTAAGCAAGGAGTTAAACAATAAACCATATCAGGTAGCCTGTTTATTACCATATGGCTATTTCCACTGCTGTTCTCCATAAAGTCGTGCCAGCACTTTCATTTTAAATTCTGTTTTTCATTAGTTTATATAGCACAGCTGTAAATATTTTTTCAGGCTGAAACTCAGCGTTCAAAGTCACAGGGGAGAAACTAGGTAAAAAACCCACCCCTGGCTACGCTGCTTTTGAATGATATAAAAGCGAAACTGCTAGGAGTGTTGCATGGGACGGGTACGTTCGACTCAATAAAAGCTTTGGATAAACAAGTGGAGAACGTACAAAGCCGCCTCAAGCAGAAGTCCTCCACAAGGCAGCAGTCCTGGAAAAGGCCAGGGAACAGGCCTGTGTGTTGTATCTTGAACTGGAATGGAAGAGCTCAACAAACAAAATACCAATATAGTAATGCTGAAGGAATATAATGAGTCACCACATCCTTGACTTCTGCTCACCGGTATTTCCATTGTAAATGTGGATTGTCTCCATCAAGCACGGGGAGTTCTGTGGAAATGACTGTGTGTCTTTGTATAAGTAACACAGATCAAGGATCTGATCACTGAGGTTGAGATCAAACAAGACAGCTAAGCCATCTAACAGCCCGGTAGAAAACTAGCCTCTTTTTTTTTTGGGCAGCCTAATTTTCTGCCAGGTTAGCGAGCTCAGTAACTCTGGTAAAGCCTCCAAATGCTAGAGCCGATGCAAGCAAAATGGCCGGAGCAAAGACCCTCTTCACAGTGCCTGCTGACCTAGCTCAGACCCTTCTGCGTGACCAGCCTGGGAGCATCTTCCAAGGGGACATCTTTGTGGCAGCAGCGTTGAGCAGCTGCTTCTCCCTGCTCATCCTGGACCCTGTGCCACCTCTCAGTTGGGCTGGCACAGCTGTTTGTGCAATCAGGTGGTGAACTACACCAGGGAACATATATTGTTTTGCTGGGTTATTTCCTAAGGCAGTTTACTGCATGGCTACACAAACAGTCAGGCTGGTGCAATTCAGGAGGCTGTAGGGAGGCAGGAGCGATCAGCTGGTGGGGACAGGGTAAACAGCAACTGCTTTAGCCAGTCCAAAGCGGTACTGACACCGGAAGCCAAACCACAGGCTCAAGTTATCACAGTTCTTTCCATTGGCTTCACTGAACAATAATTAGTCCCCCTGTTGCAACCCCAGATCTTGGTGAGAGCGAAATCAGTGAGCATTTTTTTCTCATTATTTCAATGGAATTGCATTTAGAGTAAAAAACTCACCTGAATTTTGATGTTGTTTATGAGGATCCCATCTGAGGGCATTTGGAGCGAGTACTGAAAGGCCATTTGGGTAGCAACCCATGGAGTTTTTCCCATTTCCTGGCTTATTGACCAGCTTGATGTGATTATTGATATTCTACAAGGGCAGCTATTGGTTTCTGCTGTGACTGGGGATGATGTAAAATAACACGAAAGGAACCAAAAGGAAAAAAAAAAAAATCTGTGGCTGACAGAGGCTTCTGTGTGTCCAGCTCAGCTGAGAACACAGGCTGGGAAAAGAGCATTGGATGCCTGGGACATGTCCACTGAAAGAGGGCACCCAGCCCTCCTCTTCCCCGTGCTTGGCCACGTACTCCATGCTTGTGTAGCTTTTACAATTGTGCAGAGAAAGTCCCATGCTGGCTCCCCTAAAAGCCATCATGGACTTGCCCATCTGGGTAGGTCAGTACATCCATTAAAACCCCACTTACATTAGACCGGAATGGAGAGCAATTCTCCAAAACCATCGAAGGAGGTCCAGCACCTGGGGATTAACACAAAGGGCCCTTTAGGCGTGTAGCTCATGCTTACGGCAGGATTACTAAAGCCTCACTTATTTTTGGCTTGTTTTGGATCTAGGTGCCCAATACCCAGTGTAAGTGTCAAAGGTTTGGCCAGGAACTCCCTAGACGTGGCGATACCAAATAATAATTCCTGCTCAGACCTGTGAGGGTTTGGCTCTTTGAAAAGGGTTTTCAGTACCCCTAGAAAAAAATTAGAGGAAACAACTGGATGTCTCTGGGAGGAAGATTTGTTTCTCAGTCCCTACATCTGAAAAATGCTTATAATGACACCTAACCTCACAGAAAAGCTGTGAAGCTTAATTAGTGTGTGCAAAGTCCATCGGTGTGTACACGGTGAAGATGGTTGCCCTGGCAAGGAAAGGGATGAGGCGGCCCAATAATTCTGCGGTGAGTCAGTGACGTTACCTAACCCATAGTACAGCTCTGCCGTGTGGGATACTTGCTATAAACACACTGCCTTATCACCTATTTACTGGGGAGGGTGAACTGGTTCAGCTAAAATAAGAACAGGAATAAACCTGCATCCAACGACACCTCAACCTTACCTCCGCTTACGCTCCGGCACTCCCCATCCTGGGTGAAATGAACTCCCAGAGGATTATTTTTTTTTTCTTGAAGTATTAGTTATGTAATTGAACAAAATAAGGGAGGATGAAAATAACCCAGAGAAATGTGGTTTTGTGCAGTGTTTCAACCAAAGTTTCCAAGCTGAAGTACAGCAATAAATGTCAGGGACCAGCCACTTCCTTTCTTACATGAGTCCATGTGGAAATGGTGATTCCCTCCAGATTTCCCCTTGGGAAACACCAGCTGAGAGCATTATTTACAAAAGAAATAAAGGATGTCAGCAAACAGAGGTGGGCTTTGTATTATTCCCTTCTCATTTCCCCCTTTCCAATCCACTGAGTGCCATGGCTGCTCTAGGGGACTCATAAAATCATTTGGCCCATGGAGGCTCTGGTTCCACTCCTCTTTGAAGTCATGTCCCGCTTCCCACTGCCGTGCGGGAAGGAGAATGAGGCCAAATGTTCAAAGCATAGCACAAGGGTTCGTCAGACATTGGTTGTCCCCTCACCTTGTCTGTAGGGACATGTTACGTGTCCTGTGGCACATCACTGTTGCTCATGTGTGGTATGAGGATAAGAGCACCTTGTCACTCCTGGAGGATGCTCTGAGTTCCTTAGTGCTAGGTAAGCGAGCAATCATTAGAGAGAGATGTTTATGTAGTGCACTACTCCAGACATCCTAAGATTGCAGGCAATGAGAGCTTTATGTGTTATTTTGACAATTACCCGGCATTTATATTGCAGGAGTGATCAGATGTGCTAGAAATTGTACACACTGATAGGGACATACGGTCTCTGTCACTAGGGGACACTTTTAAAAGATTAAGGAGATGGAGCCTGCGGGAAAGTAATACTCTGTCTTACAAACATATTCCAAGGTAATGATGAGAGCTCTTGCACACGCTTATAGCTCACACCCAGGGAAATACACTCGTAGCAGAATTGTTAATCTTAGCTTTCCTGCTTGGCTGTGTTTTGTTTAGAGCTCCACTGATATAGTGGAGAACGCTAGCACGGGGAGATGAGAGGGTGCAGAGTTAGAAGAGCAGCATAAAGCAGGGACAACT
>NW_009259600.1:2485539-2496970 GCF_000687185.1 Egretta garzetta
AGCTCTAGAGGCATTAGAAAGGAACCAGTGGCCACTGGAACTGCAGCAGAGCTGCTACCCGGGAAAGGACAAAAGCGGATGCTGCCGCCCCCTCCCACGCTGCTTCCCTTTTGTGAGGTCTGCTCTTAGAGTAGCTGCTCCTAAGGCCACCAGTCTCAGTCTGAGCAGTCCTGCACCCCAGCACTAAGAAATGTGCAAATATAGATTCAAATCCATTTGCAGTTGTCCTTCATTCCAGTGAAGTCCCAGACTAAATCTGGGGCTATGTCTGGGTTTTAAGAGGAACTGATGCCAGGGGTCAGGTATTTCTTAGCTGCAGTCTTCCTCATTTGCAAAAAAGCTCTTTGAAGCCATGTCTCCCAGAGCACTGCAAGAAAGCCAAGCCTGCCTTTCCAGCAAACACCACTCCCGACTCGTGGTTTCTTCCTTATTTCCACTAGAGATGACACATCACCCCTTCTCTGATTTTTTCTCCTTTCTTTCCATTTCCCATGCACATGCACCCTTCGGTCTGCAGTTGGTCCTAAGAAAGCTCTTTGATGCTCAGAGTGATGCCTCCCACTCACAACGCTCTGCAACCACACCACCCCTTCAGCCATGTCATCGCTACTGCTGCAGTGCCGACCGCCGAGCAGGAGCAGGAAACCAATCCAGGTTTAAATTAAAGCTTTAAAATTGGGAGGAGAAGGGGAGAGAGGGAGAGAGAGGCATGGTTATTTTTAACTTGGATCAATTTCCCTTACCCACTTCATGCTGCAACGTCATTGACGTTCACGTCGGTGAACGGAGCAGGCAACAGCAGAGGGCTGGTGGCTGGGGAGCGTGTGCTGCTGACCCTTCCTTGCCAACAAGGTGAGGGTGGCATACACCTGTGCTCTGCTCTGCTCAGCCCCTGATGCGCTGGCCAGCAGCTTCTGCTGCTAACACCTCAAAAATGTACCCCTCGTTCCTCCTTCCCCACGGGGAGTTCAAGGCAGCAAGCAGCTGGTGGTGAAAGCTTTTATTCCCACAGAAAACCAGGGGTGTACAGCCTCCCCGTGGCATTGTTTTAGCTGAGCTACACTGGCCTGTCCCAGAGAGGAGGATCCGTTTGACTGTGCTGACTGCCCTTACAACATTATCTTCAGTTTTCTGATACCAGGTGATGTTGTTAGGGGCCAGCTGTTGGAATCAGATGATCATATGCGAATCTCAGCTTTCTTTTTCCTTTCTTAAAGTAAGCTCATGGCAGGAAAACGAGGGAAGCCTGACAGCATGACACAAAGGCTGAAGCATTTGAAGGCCCATAAAACACGCTTCAAATGTACACATTTTGTAAAACCTCATTATTTTTTTGAGGCTTGATTCATGATGGCTGAATCCTCGGGACTGGCAATATTCACATAATGTGAAAGAGCTATAAACATTAAAGAAGTAAAAATGCACAAAGCTTCTACATCACCCGCCAGCTGCAGCCAGGCTATGCCTCATCGGGATTTATTGCAGCATCCTCAAGCAGAGCAAGTGGTGAAGTGGTACTATTACTTCTGATTACGAATGGACTGGGTAAGAGCATCGGTGCTAAAAACACCCCATTATAGAATGGGCTGGACAGTACAACACCTACTATATTAATAACATTCAATTCTTCTGTTTTAAAAATAGTGCTCTCAGGCAGAAAAGCAATCGCATTCTAGTCTGACACCTGAAAGGAAATGTGGGAAGGAAATAACTGTAACTGGCACAGCTAATAATGGGTTATGATGTTACCCTCCTGGGAACTGGGGGGGATTGTCCTGCACTTTAGACTGGAATTAGCCTGATTTCCCAAACGTAAATCTGTGTTAATTCTTCTAAAAGTTAAAAAAAGCCCAGGTGAGCTTTTGGTCCCCATGGAGCTCCTGTGTGCCATTTTGACGGAAGAAAAGTGTCAGGAAGCTGCCTCCACGGTTCATCCGAAGGTGCCCCTCATCCAAGGGAGCCAGGACATCCCTGCCAGCCCCATGCAGTCTCTCCCCACCTGCCAAGGGCAAAAAGAGGCTGGAGCAACCTGCCCTTCGGTAACCTTACCTAACTTAGTGGTCCCTTGAGGCCTTTGGCAGCTCAGAGATTAGAGGGCTCATCTGAACACAGAAGCTGCACCAATTTATCAGGGCTTTGATTTGCGCTCCCAGAGCCAGTTCAAGGTGTGGTTTCACAGGTTCCTAGCTCTCTGTTCCCATCCCTCTGCCAGAGGTCTGTCCCTCCCAGCGGAGCTGGTGGCCCTCGCCATGGGTGCTCATCTTGGCTGCTTTTCTGCAAAAACTAGTTTCCCACGCACCTGCCTCCATCAGCCACTTGTGGGAGAACACTGGGCTTTCGCCCCAGAGGAGCTGGGGCATGGGGAGGTTTGGTTCTGCCAGCTCCCTGCGGGAAGATGATGATGGCCAGCACAAGCGCTGATTGAACACCTGGGGTGGGGACTCCTTGAGCGTGGCAGCAAGGGTTGTCAGTCTTTGTCAGTCAGCACAGCTGCTTCTACCGCCCCAGGGAGTTCTAGCCCTCCTCTCCCACACCCCAGCAGCATGCGCAAGCCACGCGGCTGTGTGCTAGCTGGAGAAGAAGGGGACACCCTCTGCCTCATCCCGTAATTTACTATCTGCTAATAAGAAAGAAACCAAGATTCAGGCAGGAGCAAAGAGAGGCCTTAGATCTCACATCCTACTGCTGGATCTCCAAGTGGGTTTGGAGACAGATAGCTTTATACCCATTGTGTAGACACTGCACCAATAGCATTGAGTAGGTGGTTGATTTGCTGAAGGTCACCTAGCAAGCGAATGACAGAACTGGGAAAAAATGTCACCTTAGACCCTTTCCTGTGACCCACTCACCTCACGACAGTGCCTCCAACTAAGAACCTCTCTGGCACAGACAGACCATAGTTAAATGCTTGCATCTTCCTCCCATCCACTGGGCAGGCATCAGATTTGAACCAAACCTGTCCTATCCCTGCCTAGGCCCCCTTCCACCACCCAGATCATGCACGGGGGCCTTATATGACCCCGCTTACACCCACACACCCACCCTGGAGGAGTGTGATGGGCTGTATTCAGGCTTTGAGACACACCAGTTCATCCATCCCAGGCTACCGTGGCATCTTCAGTTAAACTGATGAAACATTACATAAGGGCTACAAGGGAAGCCCCTGCGACCTCTGAGAAATAAGATAGCTGAAGGGGAGCCTAAAGGTTTGTTTAAACCTTTGTCCCCTCACTTTTTCAGACTAAGTAGCACATTAACACAGCTGAAGATCCAATCTATTTTGCAGCAAGTGTAGATTGAGTTAATCTGTCTCAACTCCAGTTGTACAATGAGAGGCCTCTTTAATGGCAGGAAGCTGGCTGTCCCCATGTTCTTCCCCGAGACAAAAGTTCTGGGCACTGCTAGATGAGAAAATAGCTATGGCTTTTTCTAAGGAGCCAGTGAAATAAAATCATCAGAGGAAGTATTCCAAAGCCCTTCAATACAGCAAACTGTGGGCAAAGCAGTACAAGCAAAGATTACATCATCCCCAAAAACAACCAAACAGCTCTGTGAAGGTAATTACCAAGTATGATGTAAACAACTGGATAGGGGTATGTGTAAACACTGCTAAACCAGAATACTGAGCATGTTATCCTGGAGAACAGAATGAGAGCATTTCAAGGCGTATGTTAATTCATCAGCTCTCACCATTATTCCTGATCACAAGTGCTTGTACTGTCTTGGGAAGCTGTGAACATCAAAGCTCAGAGATGCACACACACATCCAGGTCCACCAGCTCTGCTGGGGAGGTATGAATCTCCAGCAAGCAGATGATAACAAATAGCAGGAAGCCCATGAAACTACATCTTAAGCCAACCCTGGGAACATGAATCAAAGCCACAATTTAAGTTACTTTGATTCAGCCCCTATGTAGAGACTAGAAACTGAAAATCAAAGTGGGGCTTGGTACCTTTTTCAAGGAGGTAGCTCCATGGTGTAAATGAAAAGACTTGGTAGCTCCCTCAGAAGCACAGGTCCAAATCTCAGCCAAGAGGTGGGGAGAAGCTCTTTTCTCTTTTTAGAGCTGGCTGCACAAAGGAGTTTGCTTTGAAGTGGGGTGGCGCAATGTAATTGCTACATATAAACTAGCATGCAGGAGCAGCCTCCAAATGAACACACAGTCGTCGTTCCCGCTTGGAGAAAGGGAAGGAGGATACTGGGACCCCACGGTACCTGGTGGAGCTGCTGGGCTGAGGGATGGCTTCTGTGGCAGCTGGTGGGGCAGGTGATGGAGCATAGCCAGAAGTCACGGATTTCTACCCAGATGTTCACACTGTCAAACCCCCATGATTCACCTTTTGGGTGGTATCGTTGTTCAGGTTCCTGACAAATCACTACCAACAAACCAGCTCTCCCCAGGTAACTGGGCTGGTAACTGGGCGTAGGTGGCAATTGGAGTGGGGATATGTGGTGTGTCAGAGCTGGACAGCTGCAAGTTTTCCAACCAGGCACAACTCTCCCACACAATTTTGGCTGCCATTTTTCCGGCTTCCTCTTCCTCGCCAGCAGCAGTGCCAGAAGAACGAGGATGCAGAGGAGGAGCAGAAGGAGCTCAATATGGCTGAGGAAGGTGCTCTCCTGGAAGAACTGCCTGTCAAATGTCTTCCCTCCTCATCATGCAATTTCTGTCCCTGGTGGGAGAGGAGTATGCTGAGGGCCACCACTGGCCCACAGGACATGCTTCAAGGTGAGAAGAGGCACTTTTCCACACGCAGTTTACCTGACAGCCATTGCATCGGACTGCCTACTAAAAAGCAGACAGCCATCTCCACCCAGAAAGGTGTCGTTAGGGCAGCCTGTGAAAGTTCTCAGGGTGCTGTTAAGTATCACCTACGAGGGTCCCTAATTTCACTGGCTTGGCTGGCAGCACAGCCCTTGCTGTTGTTATCCCTGAGCCAAGGCTTGGAGTTAATAAATGCAACCACGTACCCCTAAATGGGTGCAGCCTCGATGGGGCAGACCGCACGAGAGCAGGATCACTCCTGCTCCCCTGGGCCAGTCACATCTTGGGCTGCACCACTTGTGGTAGCTCGAGCCCCACAGCTTTCCAGTCAAACTTCACCTAGGGGTTGTCTGCTCTACTTCAGGCCTTGTGAAAAGCTTACAGAGGTCTTGGTCTTTACAGTATATGCAGTTCACTAGATTGTCACCTGCCTCCACTGCTGAAAAAATAAAAGACGACTGCCACCCCACCTAAGAGTGTCATTAGCAGTGCCAGAGTTTCTCCTTTAGTTTCTAGAAGGTCCTGTCTGCACCCTCTCTGTACGGCTGAGTAAGACGTTGGTGGGACATCTGGATTATAGAAAGGTCCATTTAACAACTGCAGGAGCAGCGGCAGGACGGCAGTGCAGCGTGGCTCCCCATCGTCACAAGCTGTACAGGGACATCAGCCGGGCTTCATGAGCTAAGTGTGTCCCCAGCTATGGCTGCCCCCTCTCCACACCAGAAAGAGAGAGGGACTGGCCTCGGCGGGAGAGCGGAGGCTCAGACACTCCTAGGCTGTCTTAGCAGCCCATGTCGGGCACCCATTAGAATGGCAATTTCCAGAGCACGCGTCAGGCAGCCCTCCTACACCGGCGCTGAGAGCAACGCCTTGGATACAGGCCTGACATAATACGAGGAATATTTGTCATGATTTGTGGTACATAGCATCACCGATACGGTGACATGACCTGCTGAGCTGTGTGGGACATTTCCTTTGCTATGAGGTGCGAGTTCTGCATGCCTGGCAAGCCTTTATTAATTTTAAACAGAATGGTGGATGTCAATTAACTGTGGGAGATATGTCAGCCTTTGTTAATGCACTTTGTACCCCTTTATTAATTTTTCATACCATCATGGATGCGAGGGAAACGTCAACAGTAGCACAGTGCATTTCTCTACAGGGCCCTGTGTTGGGAGGCAGGGGGTGGAGAAGAGGGGGAGGCTCTGTATTATTGCTCAGTGAGTTGTTTTTTTTTTTCTAGAGTGCCTGGATATGCTCATGAATGTATAAAATTGTGGAACTTGTGTATAACCAGTTTGAGTGCCTAAGTGCTGGCCCGTAGGGCTTCCCCTCTCTGCCTGCAGCATTATTCCACAAGCTTTGTAGGCCTTTTCTAGGTCATGATCGATTTTATATATTGGACTACGTGTTGGATAAAGCTGGTGCATTAGAAAAAAAAATAAAATTCAGCTTTAAAATGAAGACAAATATTAGACAAAACTTTTTTTTTCCCCTGGAAAGCACAGTGCTTTAATGCTGTGCAAACAGAGCAAAGGCAAGGGGGCTAAATTAAAGGGCAAGGGAGATGTTGGTATACAGCGCTGGGAGCTCTTGGCACATCATGGAGAGTCTTCCAGAGTGTGTGGCCAGCTTTCCCTATCTAGGAATCTTGGGAACTGTTTTGGCATGGCTTTGTAATCTGCTCACAACATCAAAGGTGGATCCACCTCCATGAACCATTTTTGCAGCGGTTCTTTGATCAGAGCTGTCTTGTATTCCCTGGCCTCTGCTCCTCCCAGAGCATCATGCTCCTGTCCTGCACTTTTCCGCATTTCTCAGAGCTTAAATGAGGTCACCAAACATTTTCTTCTCTGTTTTTCCCTTTCTTTGCTCTCAGGTCCTCAGGATGCTTCAGGCACAGACCTTGTAGAGTCAGAGAAGTCACGGGCAGACTGTCCCTTCCCTGCAGCAGCCAAGTTCAGGGAAAGGACTCACTGCCCCACTCTCAAGTGCCACCCTTGGAGCCTTGCCCCTGTTTTGAGAGACTCATGAAGTGGTGAACCCTTTTCACCTCTCCTCCCATGGGATTGCAGACCTCAGAGCAGGATCCATGGCTGTCATAGGGAAGGGGCACCCGTCCCCGCCGTAGGGGATGTGCTGGCTGCAGCCCAGCTACATGGGGCTGCAATACAGACTGTGCTGCAGGACAAACAAATCACGAGAGAGCAAGAAGAGTGGGTTTCTGCAAAGATTGGGGGAAACACACTGAGATCCCTACTTCTGTTAGATTGTGAGAAGGGCTTGCCTGATGTTCTGCTTGGCCATGAAATTGCAATCCCAGGGGAGGCAGCCAGGACTTCCACATTTTGGGCATCTGAAATGCCATCTACCTCCCCTGCAGCCCTGCTCTGAGTCCCAACAGCCTTTAACGCTGCTTTGTGATGAATTTTAAAGACTAGCGGAACTAACCATATCGAAGCCTTACTAATAGGACTCTGCAGCATAAGACCTGCTTGGACTTCCTACAGTTCTTCCAATTGAGAAATGCCACTTTGAAATCGTTAGCAATAGGGAATGCTTGTCTGAGTTTTATATGGTTTTGCACTGGCAAAGGTGGGCTGGCTGGCAGGCAAAGAGGCTGTATGAGGACTGAGCTTGACAAAGGGGTGGTGGGAGAGGGAGGCAGGGAAGAGGATGGGGAGGTGGCTCGGAGGCAGGCAGGCTCCCTCTGGCATCCCATGTTTGTAGGGAGAGAGATTGTAATGTGGGGCTGTGGCATAAACCAATCTAAAATGGGTCTGCCATGGGGTTCATCCTCCTCTGCAGCCACAGCTGTACTGGCCTTGCACACCCAGGGCTGGCAGGGAGCCAGCGCAGGGAGCTGAGCTGGCTGAAAGCTAACACCACAGGGCAGAAATGATGAGCCTTCAGATAAACCAGCTCCCTTACCCAGTCACTGTGTGGTTGCACTGGTGCCAGTGCTGCTGACAGGGGTGGGAGACAGGGAGGATGGCTACAGACCCAAATTACGTCAAATTGAGGTCCCAGCAGAGTTGTGTCCCAGCTTGGAAGGCTCCTTGAAAGACATCTGGCTCCGGGCCGACTTCTTCCTTCCTTGTCCACGCAATGTGCAGTGTGCTGCCAAAGGGGTGTTCTGGTCTCAAAGGCCACAGGTATGTTAATAAATCGAATGGCTGGGGGCTTCCTCCTTGGCCCCAAGAGCAAGTGGCATGGCTAAACTCCCCTCATCCATCCTGCCTCTTGGCGAATGGTCCCTGTACTGTTCATATCCCCAAACTGGGCTGGACTAGAAGCACTTAAATGGCGTGACAGCGCAATGGGATGGCACAGGAAGGTGGATGCCGAAGCAGGGGATGGCTCACATGCAAGGATCCAGCTGCAATGCAACATGGAGATATGGGAGGAGGGCCATAGGGAGCCAAGGGGCAACTTATCCTGAGAAGTTATTCAGGGTCCTCTGAGACACAATGTGCTTTCGAAGTACAGACATCCCCTGGCCCCAGAGTAAATATGTGACAGTATGTGCATTTCATCAGTGACGTTGCTGTAAGGAGCTGTGCCTTGCAGTGTTGTGAAGGGTTTATGTAGCCCAAAGAGACCCAAGAGATGCTGCACAGCCTGTTCTGTGAGGGGCTTTGGGGCAAGACCTTCAAATGTCCTGGCCGCTCCACGCTGATATTTAAAGGTCAGTTGTATTCTGAAAAGTTACCTTGACGGGCACGGTGGAAATTTGTCTTTCTAATCAGCTCACAGATTCACCCAGCTGACAACTGAAAATGTGCATTTCCAGGCCTGCCAGTTCAGGATGAGCTCAGCTGCTAAAGCCAGAGCAGCTTTTTCTGTGTCTCCCACCCTTGGCAGTGAGGGCTGTGCAAGAAAGGCTTTCAAGCCTGCGAATGGGGCTGGAGCTGGGGTAGAAATGTCTTGGGTGAAGAAGTTCTGCTGCCTTAGCAGGCACAAAACGTAGCAAAACCTTATTTTAGCGAGTGAATTCCCCAGGTGTGCCTGGGAACAAGACAATTGACTACAAAAGATCTATTTATCCACAATCACTATTTAGAGTAAAACTGCACTTTGAAGTTTTGAAGGCACTTTTGCAATAGAGGGGTTTGCCCTGGTGTCCTTGGCCAAAAATAGTCACTTCTCTTATTTTTGTCCTGCTAACGTATGCCAGCTGGCTGCCACCCTCCATTCCTGACGCGGCTGCATTTCAGTTCTGTTGTTTATGTAAAGTTTATGCAGTGTGATTTAGGGTCCTTTGGGATGAAATGTACTATGTAAATATAAACTTTTGTTTCCAAAGCCTTTCTGTAGCCATTCGGGGCCTAATTCATCCCACCAGACAGGGGTTCACAACAAGAGTTGGCCAAACAGATGCAGCTCCCAGCATCTTCTGGCACCTCGCGGGTCCGGGCTCTGGAGGAAGCTTCCTTGAGCAGCTTCTGGAAATGCCGCAGTGCTGCTCAGTGCCCCAGCACTCAGCTTCATTTTGGACCAGGGTTTTGAACATCCAAGTGGAAGGGTTGTTTGAATACAAGGGTTTAGTTTGGCATTTTGCTACATAAACGTGTCGTTTGCAAACAGATTGGAACCTGGACCTGGAGTTTTGCATGCTCCTTCACAGGAGGCTATAGGATAGCTGGGATCCATCTGGTTAATTTACCAATACAGCCAAACAGGTGATAAGGAATAGGGTGGGCTGCAGCCATCTTAAGTGCTTCCCTTTCAACCTCATTATAAATTAAGTCTGAGATTGAATTTTAGCAATCATCGTGACAACTGCTTCTTTTCTGTCTCTGGGTCAGATATCCCTGTAATTGGGAATGATGTGCAAATTTACTGCTTTCACAAACAAATCCAGCCCTGCTGAGGAATTGAGAGAAGTAAATCTGGTCCAGTGCGATTATATCTTGCCATCTATGACAAGTAGGGACCTATCCCAGACTCTATGCAACATATATCCACAACACACACTACACAATACAAAATGCAACATTTGCAACATAGCAAAGCAAATGATCGACAAGATATAGCTGCCTATTTAAATAGCATCCTGAATATTTATCCATTGGAATTCCTGTGTCTCTTCAGCTGCAGAGGGAGTGGAAAAAATGGGGGCTTTCTGATATGGCTGGAAAGGTAAAGAAAGAAAAAAAAAAAAGGTAAAGTTTGCAAATCCAGGGTGGTAAAGTCAAGGGCCTTTCATGTGCACTTCGTATCAGCACCACAACCACCAGAGCAGCAGGAAAGGGGAGCTGCCTCAAACAGACGCTGCCAAGGATGTCCTTGTCAAAATTCAAACATGAAAGGAGACTTGTGGGCATTTGTCCCCAGGCAAGTAAAATGCAGACCAGAAGGAACAGACTGACATCTACGCTATGCCTGGTGTAAAATGCTGGGGGTTGCTAATTAGAGGAGGGAGGTCGGCTCTGGCAGCCCTCCTTGCTTCTGAGAGCAAGTGCTGCTGAACGACACCGCATCACCAGCAAAGCTCCTCATAAGTACTGGGATGCCGTTTTGGAGATCACAGGATGCCTTTCTCAGACAGGCTACTGGGACTTCACAAAGCAGGTGGGAGCATTGCACCGACAATTAAAACCTGGAGCTGCTGAGTTTACAACAAGCAGCAAGACTAACCTAGGCATCGAACAGGCAGAGTAGATATGGTCCACACCTCCAGGCCAGAGCTATAATCCTCCTTCGCTTATGGGATGATGCACCTCTGCAGCCCACTCCAGCAGAGCCTGTCTCCCTCCTGGAGAGCAGACTCACCCCTCGTACCTGCCTAAAGGCAGAAGAGGCCATCGGAGAGAAGAAGTCTTGGCGGTTGTACTTGACGATACCCCAAGTGAGGGCTGGAGGCAGCACAAGGCTGAGACGCTGGATTTATTTTAGAAAGTAGAGACTGCAAGGCATTATTTGGGATTAGGGTTATTGGGGATTAGGTGCTATTAGGAGTAGGCATTTCGCTGACGGGGTGTGTGTGACACCAGTAGGTGAGCGTGGGGCAAGGCCAGTGGCCATGGGGCAGGTCCCACCAGGCACCCTGCAGCCTGCGCATGGCCCAACTCTTCCCCACCAAGACAATGTTGTGGAGCACATCAGTTATCTCCTGGCTTCACCATGAGAGGTGCCACTGCACCAAGGGGTCCTCAGGCCAAGGTGCCAAGGAAAGCTCAGTGTCCCCTGGAGCAAAAGGAGTGGTTCTGTCAATCTCTTTGCAAACCAGTGTGTGTGTGCGTAGGAGGAGGTACAACCACACTGTCCACCTTGCCCTCCTTTACTGTGTTTTTGCCTTCCACCCCCATCACTAATATCTCAATCTCCTACCCCCACCTTCCCACCACACATCCCCATTTCCCATGCAGGATCCCAGATCCACAGCTCCTATTCTCCTACTACTTATCTCCCCTACTACTTATCTCCCCTACTACTACTTATCTCCCCTAGGACATTTCTGTCCCAGATCCAGCTCCCTCATGTCCATCAAACTGTCAAGTCCCATCAAAGCCCATGCGATCTCCTTTTGCGGCCTTCCTGGACCTGACTGGATTCCCACTGGGCTCCTGCAGCATGTGCTGGGAGGTAAGATCTGCTCCCCCTGTTACTCTCAACCATCAGCACACAGGGTCTCTCTCTTGTTTTTCCCCTTGCAAATTTAG
>NW_009259600.1:2497002-2514878 GCF_000687185.1 Egretta garzetta
GAAAGAGGGAAACGATTAGATTTTTCAGATGACTGTTTGAAGCTATCTGATCCCAGGGAAGAAGATGGAAATGTTCTGCACCCTTCCCCAAGTTCCTTTTTATCTCCGTGCCCACTACAGCTGCACCAACCTCATAGCGTGTTAGTTAAAAAGCAATTGCTGCAGAGAGGCTTAGGAGACTACTTTGGGTCCAAATGGCTGAGCTCAGAACCAGTGAGGAGCAGGAACTGGCTGCAATGGTGATGCTCACAGACCTCCAGGACTGGGGTGCCTGTGAGCACCATGCTGGTCCTTTTTCTCTGATCGGGCACTGTGAAATGTCAACCTGGCATTAAAACAAAACAAAAAAAGTAAGCATTGATGGAACCCCTTCATATCCAGAGAGAGCTGAAAGACTGTACCGCATATTTAGCTCTTGCTGCTACAGAGGTTGCTGCTTCACTCATGGTGAGGACATCACCATCACTGAAAGACAGGACTGGTGCTAATGTGACACATTTTTAGCAGAAGTGCATGAAAGGGAAACATCTCTTTTAAAAAACCTCTCTTCCTCTCCCAGGAGCTCTCCTAACTCACTTTTCCTCTCCAGGATGCCCTCTCCTCATTACACTCCTAATGTTTTCAGCTTTTTTTCCTTCTGATTTGGCAAAGAAAAGTTCATTGCCATGTTGTTATTCCTGATGTGAGAGCTAGGGCAGCAGAAGGTGCACCACAGGCTGGCAAAGGGGCTGCGGTGTGTAGTTCACTTATCTCTGGCATCAGCTGGGTTTGAGATGAGTCAAAGAGATAAGTTAGGGAACAAACAAGTGGGAGAGCGAATAGGCCAGTCGGCAGCGTGGCGAGGGTGCGTCTGCTGCTGACTCAGAGACCTAATCATTGTCTTATCGCTTCTCACGCCTTCCAGCTCCAGCACCAAGCCTCCAGGAGTTCACATCTGGGGATGAATTCCTCCTCCTCCTCTTTATTGGGAATGTGCATTTGAGCCCTCTTGCATGGGAAACACCCATATCTTCTCCATGTGGCAGAAAATACCCAGCCAATGGACACCACAGCTAATGGACAAACATGTGTATCCCGGCTGGTTGTACCTAGATACAGAATGTAGGTACATTATCCCTGGTTGCAAGTGGTATCAGCAGCCTATGGAATGATTAGATATATTTTATAATGGAATTAGGAGATTGTAAGGGAAATGGAGCCTCAAAGGAAGAAGCTTAGATATCCTGAAGAAAACAAGCAGAGGTACTTAGGACGACGCATATTATGCTAAAGCACAAGTCCATCAGAGGCAGCTGAGTCCTGTATCACAAAATGAAATGATCTCTTGGTGTCATTCACACAGCTAGAGCTATGAAGCTTCATCTGGTTTAGTGGTGGAATGGCAGTGTTAAGTTAATGGTTGGACTTGATGATCTTAAAAGTCTTTTCCAACCTAAATGATTCTACGATTCTGTGATCCAAAGATCCATTGTGAAGGCTGGAAGTCAGGTTGTCAAAGGAGTCCTCTTATCCTGAAAAGAAAGAGGCAGGATGAGTGCTAACCCAGTGCCTTGCATGTGAACCTTGTTGTCTCGAAGGGAGTCATACCACAAGAATCCCTAGCACCAAGCTCAAGTGGGACTCTTTGGCTCCTTGGTGGAGCACATGGGCATCTCCTAAGGCTCTTTGTCTTGTCCTCCTCTTTTTCTTCACCTGCTTGCTATGGTCCTTCACTCTGGACAGGGCTATGGTGGTTGTTAGTGGTTGCTGATAATTTCAGACAGACTTTTTTCCTCCCTCAGGGCTCCTGACCCCTCCCCATCCTGGGCCTGGCTATAAATGATATTCCTTTTTCCTGCCTTGCCCCGACTTTCGTTCTCTCTGTTCTATCTCCCTCTCCCTCATTCTCCAAAGTGCTTGGCATATGTCATCGCCTAGAGTGGGCTCCATGGGTATGCAATGAGCACAGAAGCTAATTAGCGACTGATGCCTCAGGGTTTTAATTTGAGCCTCGTGGTGCAGCCATCCCTTGAATGCAAATAAGGCACACACTTTTGGGTGAGCATGTGGGGTCCTTTGAGAGCTCTTCAGTGGAGACCAACCTGCTGCTCAAGGCCCAGGCATGACCTCTGCAAACAACCTCTGAAATACTCAGAAGCCTTACTGTGTGCCACTCACAAAGTGTTCTGAAAATTTCCCTCAGTGCTCAATCTCACAAGAAATTCCATTGGGAACATTAGTGAGCTACTTGCAACTGCACGTGAAAATTGTGGAATTCACTATGAATCTTTAGAGAGGGAACCGTGGGCAAATTTGGAGGAGGTAGTCAAGCTTTCAGATGGCCAGCTGGCATCCATTTCTGACCCCCACCTCTGACCCCTGTTTACTAAAAGAAACTGAGTTTAAACAAAGGGGGTAAAATCAAGGAAAAGATGGTCCTAAAGCCAAGTTATTAACATTACAAAGAAAATGAGACAGCAAATCAAAATCAAATAAACGCATCAAGATGATCTCTATAATCTCAACACAAAACCAGTTAATCGTTAAGGGCACTTTGGGAAGCAGCTGTCCCTTTGGTTACAAACATGCTAAAGTCAATTTAACATATCTGGAGCTGCTTAAATAGTTTAGGTTTTGAGACAGTCCTATCTGATGTTCACATCATAGAGCCAGTTGTAAAGCTCCCGTCTTAGATTTCCATTCTCACAGAGTAGGTAACCCTTTCCTCCCCTCTGCAGGCAGACTAAATGACAGATTTCAACAGAACAACTCTAATAAGCAGATTTTTGACACGTCTTGTTAACCAGAAACTATCTGGGGCAGTGTTGAGGGCTCTAGATTTTTTTTCATGAGTTAACATTTAATTCTAAAATGTTTTCTTCAGAGTGCAGATTTTAGGGATGGACGCATGCATGCATGCACACAGCAACACTTTCATGACATAGCGTGAAGTCTCTGAAAGTCCAGACATTTCCTAGAAATAAATACAAATAACAAACATTGATAAAGAAGTCACTGCCCAGAGGACTGGGCCTGGAGCTGCAGTTATGGAGACAGCAGATGCCCTCTTGGCTCAATGTTTCTCGTGAACAGACCTTGTTTGGGTGCTGGCAGGGAGGAAGGAGGCAGGGACAACATGACCAGCAGAGCTTTGACTTCTTCTCTTTAAAACAACTGTGCTCGGAGAGACTGGAGAGCCAGTCTTTTCTCAACAGGCTCACTGACCTGAGAGACCAGGTGAGATATCCCAGGCTGGTCCTTAAGGTTCATGAACTTTCCTACTCTGCCTGGTGACACCTCCCTCCCCAGCTACCCCAGATTTGAACTTAGCAAGTGGCACATTTGGAAAAAGTCCCATTTACATCCACAGAAAAAAAAGTATTTGGTGCCTTACAGAGCAGACACTGTACGTCTGCAAAATGTTCCCCTGAGTCTTCATTCCCCTCCCTCCCCCCGTTTTTGTAAATAAAAAATTAAACGCGCAAGATGTTTCCTGAAGATTTTGGCATGGTCTTATCTGGATAAAAGGTCTCATGACGACTCTGCTGCCAACTTACAGAAATTTCAACACAAAACTATCCTATAAAAATAGCTGCTTGCCAGGGTTTGTTTGTTTTCTTCTCAACCATCTCTTGACATTCACCCATCTGCAAACTCAAAAATAAATGTGTACAATTTATTACTACTGTCATCATTCTTCTCCTAAAGAAGGCAACTTATAGTCATTGTTCTATTTTGGAAATAAGCTAGAAGTCAAGCAGTTTGTCTCCTGCACTCCTTTGGGGTAGCGAAAACCTGCCAATTATTTCTTTGCTGACTTGGCCTCCAAGCAGTGCTGGGCAATGCTGCCTGATGCTTCCACAGCTGATACCAAAAACCTCCTATACCCCACCAAGAACAGCTGCTGTACCCTTTTGGAGAAGGAGTGGTCATGGGGTTTCCGTGAGGACGGGATCTTACTATCATCCCCTGAGGAGACCAGTCTGGCTGCAGGGCAAGCAGATGGGGAGCAGGGGATGAGCCCCAAGAACTTCGTCCCAGGGGGATGCTGCCCCAGGCAGAGTGGCAGAGACCTCGCCTCCTCTTCCCACACACGACCCCCCAAGATGGGCACTAACAGCAGCATCACCCTGCTCCCCATTTTGGGGGAAAAAGAAATGTCTTGTGGTAGGGAAGAGAGAGAAGGAAGCCATCATGTTCTTCCCTCCCCGGCCACCTTCCCTTCCCACTTTTTGGAGGAGCAGTGATGATAGCACCGCTCTGATGCCATCATTAGTTTATAGTAAATAGTAATAACAACACATATTCTGTGTTCTGGACTTCTGTGCCCTTGGCCTTGCCTGGCAGGGAGGAGCCCTCATCTGTTATTCAGAGAATTTGGAACTTGAGGGTAAACGACAGTGGGACTGGGAAGACCCACTTTTCTCTCCTCCATCGCAGACTCACTTTGTAGCCCAGAGCTATGGAGAAGCGCCCAGTTGGCTCTTCCTTTGAAAACCTGACCCTGAACCTTCTGTGCCCAAGCTTTCCATCTCCACTAGGTGATAAAAGCACTTTCCTACACCAGAAGAGTCCTGTGGAGAGATGTACTCAAAACTGAGAAGCACTCAGTGATGCAGTGTTGTGGTTTAACCCCAGCCAGCACCTAAGCCCCACGCAGCCGCTCGCTCACTCCCCCCCCGGTGGGATGGGGGAGAGAATTGGAAGGGTAAAAGTGAGAAAACTCCTGGGTTGACATAAAGACAGTTTAATAGGGAAAGCAAAAGCCACGTGCACAAGCAAAGCAAAGCAAGGAATTCATTCATTGCTTCCCACTGGCAGGGAGGTATTCAGCCATCCCCAGGAAAGCAGGGCTCCATCATGTGTGATGTTCACTTGGGAAGACAAACGCCATCACTTCCCCCCTTCCTTCTTCTTCCCCCAGCTTTATATGCTGAGCGTGACGTCCTGTGGTGTGGGATATCCCTTTGGTCAGTTGGGGTCAGCTGTCCCAGCCTAGTGTCCCCACTCAGATTCATGTGCACCCCCAGCCTCCTCTCTGGTGGGGCGGTATGAGAAGCAGAAAAGGCCTTGACTCCGTGTAAGCCCTGCTCAGCAATAACAAAAACATCCCTGTGTTATCAACACTGTTTCCAGCACAAATCCAAAACACAGCCCCAGACCAGCTACTGCGAAGAAAATTGACGCTACCCCAGCCAAAAAGCAGCATATGGGGCAACCAAGTCCCTGTGATAATAACAGGGAGCAAGATGCTGTGCGGGGATCCATCCTAGCATGTCTGATTGCTTTGCTAGCTCTTGGTGGGACAGGGCCACCATTCCAATGGAAACTGAGACCTTGCTGCCACATTGGCTTTGCAGGGGCACAAGGAGCTGAGGGCTTTGGCTGGGCGAAGCGAGTGGTGAGAGGTGAGCATCACCCGGGACTTGCAGCACCGGCAAACATAGTGAAGAGGAGGCAGGGCCATCACTTCCTTGCTCCAAAGAGGAGGGAAAAGAGAAGATTTGGACCCAGTCGCCTGGCATAAACATTAAAGGGATTTTGCATGCTTATATTTTTTTCCTTGGAGACAAATTATGCTGCTTTGGGTTGCCATGGTTTCTGGTTTCCCTGGTTACCCCTTGGTATGGGGTGGGGGATGCGGGAAGATGAGGGGAGGGAAGGAGGAGCCAATTGCAAAGATCCTGAACGAGGCAGATGACGTTGGCAGGGTTTTTTTCCCCGGGAAAAAGAACAAAAAGGCAGAATGGATGTCTCTTGGCAAAGACAGTGGCTGTGTTTTGCACCCTTTGATGTTTTATAATTCAAAAGGGCAAAAAGACTGCACAACAAAATTAATCGTCAGTGAAAACCTACAGCCCACTGTTTAATATGTCCTTAGATGTAGAAACAAGAGGATCAGTGGGGAAGAGAACCACGATGCTGAAGAAGAAATAGCAGCGATGGGAGTGCTTGGGGCCACATGCAAGCTGGCAGGCAAGGGCAGGCTGCCTGTGCCTTCTCTTGCAAATGGCCAGGCAGCAGAAGAGCACTGACGAGACTCCAGCTCCAGAGAGAGCAGGTCAGCAAAGGTCTCCTCGCCAGCCCCATCCTCCTGAGCCTCATGCAGATCATCCCCTTCCAAAAAGTCAAGAGGACCATGGATACAAGGAGGGCTTCCTTACACGGCCAAGTCCGCAGTCTTTAGCGAAACCCTCCTGTTGTTTTCAAGCAGGCAGTCAAGCTTTGAGTAAGGACCAAACCAAGCCTGCGTGAGCCCTCTTTATACAACCACATGTTTCAGTGGTTGGAGAAGAAATCCAATCTGATCCCAGTGGCAGCGTGCCAATAATCCTCTCACCTTTCTCTTAATATCCTGTGACTTGGTGATATATGTCAGGCCATTTAAACCCTGGCAGTGGAGTTCAGGTGCTGTACCAATTATATTGAGTGGTTGGGGACACATGCTAGTTGAACGGGAAATAGGTCAGAAGAATGATTTAACTAATAAATTATATTAATGAAAAGTTCTTTAGGGAGTCGTTGGGTTTATATTCTGCAGAGGAGAAGAGGGTCAGCAGGAGACAGGAGAAAAATGAGCGTGGGTAGTGAGAGGACCTGGCAATAGACCTGGGTAGAGCAGGGAAGGAGCAACAAACAGGCAGCCAAGGAGATGGGAAACCAGATGTGCTGAGCACTTCTGCTCTCTCTGGCACAGACCCAGCTGCAGTGGGCACTGAAATAATCTTCACATGGCACAGAAGTGCTTGGGCTAGCTCACATCAGGAGGAAGATCGCTGCCTTAACTGAGCTCTCTGCCCAGGTCAAAATAGGCAGTTTCTCATCAAGGCTAATTAGCTGGGATACGGTGTCTCACCAGCACAGCAATACTGACCTTCAGCCCTGGCAGTAGCTCACCTAGACCTAGCCTGAGTGTCTTTACACAGCATTGCACTCGCCACATAGAAGTATCTACGGGCCTGTCCAAAATCCGCTGACGTCAAGTCTTCCCAGTGCTGGGCTTTGAATCAAGCCCAAGTCTGGCGTCTAGAAATAGAGTTAGCAAAACTGAAACCGTTGCCAGGAACACATAGTATCCTTGGGTTGCCTTCATTAACAGTTCAGTTTGAAATGAGTCCTAAGGACCAATTTGCTGTGCTCTGATTGCTGGGGTTTGGAAGTGCAGGGGAGGGTTTCAGCAAGGGGGGGAGCAGAGATCCTGCTCCTTTCCGCAGGGTCCCGTGGCTGTATGTGTTGCACCTGCAGATAAATCAAGCCAAGGCACACTTTCAAGTGATACTAATGGTAATTCATTAAATGTCTTACAGGGAGTGCAGGGCATTACTGGGTGTTGGGCAAAAATTACAGGGATGAGTAAACAAGGTACTTTTGGAGTCCAGTCCCTGCCTGTGATAACAGAGAGGTAACTTCAAAGTTATGTTGTCATCACTGCAGATGAAGACCTAGAGATTCGTGACATCTAATTTTAGCTGGTTTGAAGTTAGATGACTGTTGTCAGCCAGGGGCATAGTTCCATCTGTGTCGAAGGGAGGAGGGCAGCTGGGACCGTGCTCCTCGGGGGTGTCCATCTTGGGTGCCTTGTGTAGGCTGGGATGAAGCCTCTCCTGGTGGTGCCTGTTTCTCTCCACCATTTTCAGACAAAGCCCAGCCAACTAGTTTCAGTTACCTGACTTCTGAGTGGACCGCATCAGGTGTAGAAGCCCCACCTGTGCCGTCTGTGATGGCTGTTGGCAATGAAAGCTGTGTCCCCTGTCCCCAGAGCTCCTGCCAAATGTGCTCGGGCCTGAAACCCCTCCTAGCAGCTAAGGACAAAACTGGTCCTGGTGGGAGATGGGTGCGGGATGGGACACCTCCCCACAGGGAAGGGATTTTGGCCTTCTGCTTTCTCTCTGCCATACAGCATCCAGTCCACAGAGTTTATTGCAGGTTGTGGCTGAATTTCGTTTAGGGCTGGTGCCAGGCAAACCACAGAACCAAGGCCTTTATCAGAGCAGTTATTTTTGTAGTGAGATTTGAAGAAGTTTTACAGTACTAGCAGTTTGAAAAATAATCTTCAGCATTCATGAGATGCTATAAACTGGGGCTTTTATGTATCAGAGACAGGGCAATAAATGCCAAAGGGGATTTATTGGTTATTGCTGCTCTGATAAAAGGGTCATTAAGAGTTGTAAAAGTCAAAATGATAATGGGGAGATGTTGTAAATGCTGTAAGTGAATAGAATGAAAGAACATGATATACTCATCAGCTGAGGTCACTTCCTAATAGTTTATAACCCTCTTCTAACCACTGAAGAAAAGCCTGGCTTTGCCCAGCCAGGCAACTGAAAATGCCCATCAGTCAGCCCAGTTGGGGCACTGGGGTGTCCTAACCAGCACCTCACTGACTAGCGTCCTGAGAAAGCCCAAGCCCCTGGTGTCAGCCTATATACCGTGTGGTCTCTGAAAGGGCAAGTTAGGAGCGCGGGTGTGCACCCTATGTGGGACAGCAACAAAGGCCATTCTGAGCAAGGCGCTGAAATGGTCGCCTGGGAAAATAGACCTACGTGCCCCAAATCTGCAACTGTAATGGAGACAAACCCCATCCTCCTCTTAAATGCAAAGGGAGTTTTGTCCGAAATACTCCTGCAGGACTGCCAATGACTTAGCAACACTATTTGCTTTATCTGCCCAGCACACCATCCCTGACCAATGAGTCCTATCAACATTTAATGTGAAAATGATTTTAAAATGAATGCTATCAATTCCCACAGCTTATTATAAGCAGAGCTGCTGACAGCATCTGTTATTAAGGTCTCCAGCATGTCCCATTAGAAGCCGCCTTTTCTGTTGCTTTTGATTTTGTCAAACCTGAACCAAAATTTTTCATTCCAGATCTCTGTCTCATGTTGAATTACTGTGGAAAACTTCAGGCAGATCAGTGCAGCTGTGTCCAGCTGCAAGGCTAGAGGAAAAGACATCATTCCCGCCTGTGTTAAGACACTGGTGACTTTTTCTTTGAGGAAGCCTAATTTCTTTATACTCAGAAGTCTGCCACAGCAGCGTTATTTCTTTTTGGCGATCTACTTCTTCCAATTTCATAGGAAAATTAGAGAAATCTGGTAAATTATGTTCTCTGGGAGAAAACCAAATCAGCACGTACCCAGTTGAGATGCTAGTGCATCACACCCGACTTCCCAGGGTGCTCTAGCCCAAGGTGGCCATAACTTTACCTGCAGTTACAGGTGGGATGTACTGTTCGTCTGGTGAGGAATAGATGCCAGAACTAAGGGGAAATGGTGATTTTAAGTCCCTAATTTGACCTGTGAATGCAGCTGTGAAGAAGTCATCCAATTTGAATGCAGAGCTGTGGGAAGTTTAGGGCCTGATTCATAGGACATCGGCAGGATAAATTGCAGGAAGGAGGGAGAGGAGGTTTGCACAGGGGTAAGGAATTGCAGATGGAGATGAAGCGCCTGTACAGGAGGCTTTGAATTTTGCTGGTGAGTCGGGTGGGCTTAACTGTGATAGCATCCAAGGGAATTGCCTTTGGTTTGTTTTCCCCATTCCCCTGCGTGAGTGAAACCCTCACCTCCTCCCCCTCAGAAGTGTTACTGCAATTACCAGGTCAAAAATCTGCAGGTGGGAAATGCTGGGGACTCCCTGCACATCTTCAATTTTTCTGAGCTACTCCAGCGATAAGATCATATGAATAAAAAATGTGTAAGAATAAATAGCTCTGTTTTCAAAGCAGGGTTTGAAGAGTACAGTAAACATGGGCTGGGCACACTCAATACGGAGTAAACAAACGGCTCAGCCCGGGCACCGGAGGAAGAGCAGACACCAGTGGGTGATCATACGGCTAGAGATTGTATCATAAATCATTTGCCACAGGGAGACAAATGACAGTTGAGTAAGCATCCTTAATTCTGGCATTTCTTAGCTTTCGAGTGTTTTCCTTTGCAACCCAATCGTATTTTCATCTCCTGCGATACATACGATACCATGGCATGCTGCGTATCAAGACGCTGCAGACTCGCTCTGACCTAGTAAGAGAGGCACGTCGGATTTATTCCCATAGCAAGACTTGAGCAGGCACAAGCAGGCACTGCAGACCTGGTTTTTGCAGCAGATGAGCTAAGGAGCTTGACATTTCACCTGGCCCTAATACCCCCAGTCAGCGCAAACCAGTTGAGGCTCCTTATGGGACCTGATAGAATGCAGAAGCTCTATAGAGCCCAGCTTGGTTGGTAACTTATTTGCTCTGGCAGGTACCGCAGCACCTTGAAATATTGATTTCATACGAGTAAACTAATCTGAAGAGGATTAAAAGATTGGCTGGCATTTGAGCAAACAAGATGGATATTTTTTTTCCTAGTGGGATCTATGAGTCATCTTTTATTTGACTAGTTGGCCAACTTTCAGATATTAAAATAGTTCTTGAAAATACTTCTTGAAAATACTTCTAAACCCTTTACTTATTTTAATCAAAAGAGCATTGTTATTGATTATACGTGGGTTTAAAATCTTTTCGTTTTCTGGTCAGGAGCAAGTACAATGATGCATTTTACTGCTTAACTATAAAACACAAGGAATACAGAATTTCTAAACATCACATGAAATGAGAAGTTATTCTCTGAATTATTCGCAGAACACTTGCAAATCAGGAACTTATGTAGAGGAAATAGGGACCACTACGCATACTCAAAAGGGAAGAAGTTCATCAGTGAAACAGTATGAGCAAGTATAACTGTAAACAGCATTTTAAAAACCAGTGACAGTATCGGGGAAGGCTTCTCAGACAAATATCTTCACACACTGACCGATTATGACATTACTCAGAAAAAAATCGGACAGGTCCCAGCCCTGCAAAGGCCTCAGCAAATTATCAGCATCCTCAGAGAGGATAACCTCATTTCCAGGGCCCTGCTGAGAACAGAGAGACAAGCTGGTTTTGTTTTCCATTTCAGTTTTGTCTTCTTGTTATTGTAAATGGTATGCTGTTGTTTGGTTTCCAGCGCTTATGGTTAAGCTACTTATAAACAGCATGACTGTAACTTCACCCATGGAAATGATGGTGGATTTATTTACAAGATATTCATTTGCACTTGTGTAATTGAGCGGAGAATTCTCCTCCGACCTGCGTGTTCTCGCCTGGCATTCTTCCTGTTTGCTTGTTTTTAATTACTTCTAATATGCATGCTAATGCTCTTAATAACTTTGCTCATGAAATCTACATCTGCAGTGGGCTTTTCACTTACAGCTCAAATGTTATTGTTTTCATTTTCTTCTTTCCACTAACAAAGCAGCTACTGATGCTTCAGATGCAATCAGAGGACTTAAACATCCTTTTTGGTGCGCAATGGGATGCTCATGCTTTACCAGTACCTTTCCTGGAGTGATCCAGGAACACACACGGGACAACCCCGCGCTTGTACCCACTAACAAGCCCTGAGCATCCTTCTCCACAAAGCCTAGGCGGGCCCTGAGTTAAGGTTACTGTTTGCTGAAGCACACTGCAAAAGGAAAATAAGGAGCCTTGTTCTAACCCATATTCTCTTCATCAGTTCTGCTTCTTGACTTCTGCATCCTTCTTTCCCTTTCCCCCAGTTAAAACAACCTCGCAGCCTTCATGGAAAGCAACCTACCACCCCTACCCCAAATCCTGACTGTGCCTGTTGTTTCTCTGCTTACTCATGCGGCAATATGAGTTTCATAAATTACAGCGGAGCCTCCCATGCACTAGCAAACCTCACATCAGGAGACGAACTCAGAAGTCGTGAGACTAATATACTGGGGATACATTTGCCTTCATATTTCTGAGTCTTTCCAAGTTTCTATCTAATCATGAAAGTTGGGGATTTGAGATTTAAAAAAAAAAAACAAAAACAAAAACAAAAACAAAAAACCCAAAGCAAACCAGAAAGATAACTGAGATTCTTCCCTAGGCACATGACTTCTGGAATGTGAGTTAGAAGCAAAACATGAAACAAATATAAAGCTTCAGAAGTCCCGAGAAGCAGAGCCACTGCAAAGACTAATTCGTACATGGCATTTATTTGCGTTACACAAGTAAATAAACTCTGAGGTCCCACAGCAAATAACGATTGTGACAGATGGTCTACACTGCAAAAGGTTCTAGGTTTGGTCCAGATTTTTAAACATAAACTAAATCATTTTCTGAGAAACTATGTTTAATATACATGCGCTTTAATGGCTCTTTAACTCTGTGGTACTATGTGGAGTAAATAAAAATCATACTCTGTTTACATACAGTAAATGTGCACAGCGATGTGTTTTGAAAAGGACGGGAGTTAATAATGCGTGAAGGGTGCCACAGGTGGACGTGGAAGTATTGGCCTCTGGTTGCTGAAAACTTTTGAGATGCAGAAGGAGGCACACAGATTTAACTGTTAGCTGTCCTGGGAAGCTTTTCTGGAGTTTGTTGGTAAAGTTGTGATTCACCTTATTTTTAGCTGGCAATACAAAAAAAAGAGGTTTTCTGGGGAAAAAAAATGAAAGAAGAGTTTCAAATGAAACAAATATTAGCTTAAAGAAAAGAAAAATTATATTAAAAATTTACAGATTCACATTTTTTTACATTCTATATTAAATTAAAAATATATTGTAATAAAATATAATGAATACCTTAAAAACAAACTACTGAGAAGATGTTAGCAGAAGTTTTGTGGAATTTTTTGTTAATGACACAATGGACAATCCACAGTGTAAAATCTCCTTTTTCTCCTCTGTTCAGCCTATGTACCCGTTACCTTCAATCCGTGCTTCTTGGTGTTAAGCCTTTTTCCCTCTTTCTAAGCCCCACAGTCGTGCTGCCTGGGCATGATTCGTGTCACGCACCTCCAGCTCTCGGCACGAGCCCCCAGGAGATGTCAGGAACCAGAACAACCATAGAAGAAGTCTGATTCCACTCAGAGGTGCCAATGAAAAGCATTTAATCCAAGCTCCAATAATGGGGCAGAAATATTCATTTGCAACTCACTTTAAGTGGCCCACATTTATAAAGTGGTGTAAAAGTGAAGGGGTCCACTCCCCTTCAGAGAGCAGTTTCCAAGGGAAACACGTTTTGTGATCACTGCCACGGGGCATCGGATCAGGTATGACAAGAGCCATTAAATCAATAAATAAATCATTACAAACCTGAAGGCTGGTGCTATTCGGAATAAACAGAAAGGAGCACAAGACTGGCCAAGTTCTGCACTGATCAGCTTAAGACAAACTAAGTGGCAATTTGAGGGCTAATGAGGATTCAACGAAGGTCAAAGTTCTCCCACAACAGTTGGCATCAGGTGGGGCATGGTGTTTGCTAGGTGGGAAAGGCTGCCCTACCCTTCTCCACCCTGAACCTGTTTGTGGGTAAAAAACATTAATTCAACCTCCCAAATGACTTCAGTATTTCAGACTACTACCTTGACCCTCAACTCCATCTTTCTTGAAGCCTTGTTTATCAGTGCTAACGACCTATTTCACAGGGGCAAGTCTTCATCTTGGCTCATATATTGTGTTCCCAAAGGCTGATGTAACAAGGGTCGCAAATGTCTCGTGACAAATCTCTTCCATCCTCTCTAATTCCCATGTGAAATCAACTTGCATGTATCCTAGATTATATACTGCCGAGCAAGGAGACGGCGTCTTGGCACAAGCACGTTTAAATCCCCCAGGTGCAGGGAAGGAGAAACAAAGATTCATTACAGTAATAAAGTTTCAGCCTTCTAGGGATGAGGTCAAATGAGAGCAGCAGAGAGCTGGCAAACAGGAGAGAGGCATCTTATGTACATGTGAGCTATAAATAAGCCTTCCGACACGTGTCTGTACAGCAGGGTCCATTGAGGGAAAATAACCGCCTCATCACTGAACCTTTCACAGGGCAAGAAACGTTCATTGGTCAGTGCTGTAGGATTTTTTTTTTTTATCTATCTGAATTTGCTTTCTTGGGTTATTTACATTTGAACCTGGCCAGCAAGTTGAGTCCTGTCTAATCCAATGGAAAAATGCTACATATAATCGGTGTACTTGAAAAATTTGTATTTACTAAGAATCCTTTCTTGGTAAAGATGGAAATTCAGTGTTTAAGGTAGGAACTGCTCACTGCAATCAATTCTGGAAATGGCGAGAGTGCACACCAGAATGCTGCCCACTTCTTTCGAGTCACTGAAAACGCGCATTCAGTCCTGTCTAATCCAATGGAAAAATGCTACATATAATCGGTGTACTTGAAAAATTTGTATTTACTAAGAATCCTTTCTTGGTAAAGATGGAAATTCAGTGTTTAAGGTAGGAACTGCTCACTGCAATCAATTCTGGAAATGGCGAGAGTGCACACCAGAATGCTGCCCACTTCTTTCGAGTCACTGAAAACGCGCATTCGTATTAATGTGATTACATTACCACATATTAGTGTGGTTTTGTTACAGAGTAAAAGCTACTGATCAAAATGACAAAGCAAACTGAAAAGTACAACTAATATCTAGGTTGCAACATGTTGCCATAACATTTCCGAGAAACAGGAGCCTCCTGGGAGCGGTGTGGGTGGCGTTCGCTCACCTCGGAGCCCCGACATCTCTATCAAATTGCATTTCCCTGCCACTGCGCATGCCAGAGCCTGCCTTAATTTAGACTCTGCTCTCATGAGTCCCTGAACTCCCTCCACCGCTCCCTATTGCGGGCATAAATGGCAGCCAGAATCTCCCAGGACTGGTCCCGTCAGCCTCCTGCCCTTCCATTCAGTTCAGCGGAGTTACGTGACACACGCGTCAGCTTGGATTTAGCTTGGTACTTCTCCAAATGCCAACTGCAAAAAACAGGGGAGAGGAGGAGGAGGGAAGAAAACGCCGCAAGCAAATGTAATACCCGCAGGCTGATACTTCCATTAACCTTTCTAAGGAGAGGCAGGAACACTTGTTTTCTAGCAGTCTATCAGTTTTCTCTCCATTTACATATGTACTCTTTGCCCTGGTCATAAAGTGTCTAAGTGAAAATTTATTGCAGGGGGCTGGCTATTGATTTGCAACCCTGCACATCTGGAAGACATGAACCGAAAAAAAAAGTCCATTCTCTGAACTAACGAAAATGTAAACTCTAGCATATAAGAAATTGTTTCAGGATAAAATTAACTGACATTTTGAATGCTCACCATCTACACTTGGTTTTAATTTATAGTCAAACCCTATTTACAAACCTCACCAGAAAAGTTTTAGTGATATTTGTGGGACTATTAGAATTCAGTGAAGCCACATTGGGCCCTTACAGCGATTAATTATACCCTCCTGAAGTATATTCCAGGAAAGGGTTATGTGATTGCTGCTTCTCAGGGCCCCTGATGGATACCATAGTCTCTCTTGAGACTATCCGTAATGCTCTCTGTGAATGAAACAAGCTAGTCCATGACCAAGCAATCAGAGTAAACTTTCTTTCTGGGAGGGAATCCAGGTTCCCCCCCGTCTCTTTGTGTTTCATTCCTTCGCATCTCTGCCAAAAATGATGAGTTCAAGGACTAAGCCTAAGTTTCCTGTCAATTCCTGTCCAAGTCGTTGCTGTTGACATTCTGACTCACTGAAGAGGAAGGTGTTATCTGCCTCTGTCAACAAATATCATTCTCTTTGCAATTCCTAGGGCAGGACCAAACTCTTCACCTGTAAGGTCAGAGTTACGCAAAGCTGGGAAGGATATTTAACAAATGACTCCAACACGATGTACACAGGAAAAAGTAGCGCGGCCAACTAAGCTCAACCACAAAGCCTGGTTTTCCCAGATTCTCCCACATAAACATTCGGCACTTTCACTAGCAATATGCACCAACATGTTGAATGTTTGCTCATCTGCACTCTCATAAATTAATCTCTTCATAAATTGCTCATCAGTGATAGATCTCTCATCCACCTACCATTCAGGCTGTCTGTTTTACCTGTACAGAAAGCACTTGCATCATCAACTCAAAAAAGCCTGGAAAGAATTACAAGGAAGCAAAGAATCTGCCTTTGTTTGGGGATGACCGTATTCAGATGAAATGTCAAGTTTAGCCACTTTTTGCTTGAAGCAAACCCATAGCTTTCCTTCCCTCCCTCCACCTGCCAATGTGTATTTGTTTCTTGTGTAACCATTGCAATAAGGTATTACAGTAACAGCCACTACAACACCGGTAATAATACCACTGATAATAAATATCTTGCACTAATATAGCGCCTTTCCTCTGGGGATCACACTGGGCTTTAAAAAATCAGTGTGGGCACCTCTTCCAGAGCTTCCATTTGAATGGAATAAGCTGAGATCCCTGTCTAGCCAGCTCCTCTCTTTCACGGGGTTGCTCCCTGAGCCCCCTTCTCCTCCTAAGCACATTAATTCAGTGCAATAATGTTCCATCCAGAGCCAGCTGAGTGGGCTATGGGAGGTACCAGAAGTGGTACCACTACTTTCGCTGGAAGCGGAGCGCAAATTCAAGTGCGGCGAGCATTGCAGCAACGCAGCTGTGCTGCTTTCTGTGCCCAAGGTTTGATTAACCTTCTGCAGATCAGACGGTGGGACTGTTCGGGAAGAAATACGCAACCACAAAAATGAGCCCAAGGCGAGTGGCATAAGGATGGGGAGACTTCAGATGGAGGAGGAACAGAAGAGCCAAATCATAGCTCGTACGCTTAGGTTTGTTACCCCAGCTGATAGAAATCCATCTCTTAGGAAGAGGAAGAGTTGGTCTGCAAACAAGCTAGAGATATCCTAGTAACGTCGTGAGCTTTGACACGTGGGCTAAATCATTCCTCTTCTTCAGACGACCCAGCTTTATCACTAGATCAATCTCTCATCTTCATTAATTACTATTGAAATTGCAGGCAGTAATCCATTTACTGTAGAACAAGCAGAAAACAAAGTATTCAAAGTATGATGAATCAGTGCTTTAACTAGCCCAAACACGACAGGCAAAGCTTGCTGCCGTCACTGGTGATTCCCCAAGAAAAGCATTTACGTAACTGTATAGTTATGCATAATTATACAGCGATGCGTGTCCTGCTTACGTGTTAGGTATATTTGTTCCGTGCATTTTCCATAATGCCCCATGTCTCATAAGAGCAGTTACACGGACTGATGTAGGTGCCAGTAAAAGTAATAATTTCAAATGCAGCGGTTTAATTCAGACATCTTCAGGCCTGGGGAGCATCAGTTCCAGGAATTAAGTCAAAGGCTGGCAATGCCGACCAGGAGTCAACAAAAGCTCAGGGAACAGAACTGCCCTTCCTAGAGGAATCACGCCTCTCTGTAACAAACTGCCTGGCTTACGTTTGCCCCTCGGAAAACTGCAGCCGGGATTTTCAGAGCTGCCTGGGAGTCAAGAATCCATGTCCCAGATGGAAGTTACACCCTATGTTAAGAGCGACATATAGCCCCATCCGCTTCTTTTCCTGCTGTCTAGGAAATCCTAGCAGACAACAAACAGTTTGATAGCTTGGTAATAGCTAATCTGCCTGGTTGGAGCATGTTTTGCCCGTGTTGGAGTCTGTTTCTACTCACTCCTCTGAAAAGCAGCACCAGCTGCAGAGAGCTGGTTGAGTCCAAGACTTTTTAATAACACTGGACACAACATTTGAGGAGGGATCTAGTGTCTGCTTAGTGTTAGGGCTATGAGTTGTATTCCTGATTTATCACCTTCAAGCATCAGGCCAAACTCCTTTCTGCTCAAAGTTGGAAACCCATCAAAAGCAAATACTGCCCTTCCATCTGCCAGCAGTAACGTGGCTGGACAAGAACTAAGGGGCTAAGGGTGGGAGTTGCTGTGTTGGGATGGGGAGATATACCAAAGTAGTGCATTTAGTAAGACACTAAGGCACAAATACATTGAAGATCACATTGCACCACTGCTCTGAAGATTACTTATATAAAAAAAGGCCAGCACGATATTCCAAGAGCAATTT
>NW_009259600.1:2514896-2520895 GCF_000687185.1 Egretta garzetta
CTGATGTCAGGGCCAGGGATGGGGCTTCAGTGGCTTCCAGTCACACTAGCCCTGCCCTGCAGGGATAACACAGTGCCTGGGAAGTGACCTGGATTCTAGCACTTGTTTTGCACCCGCTGAAGTGTTTGCTAATCCCTCATCATCAGCACCTGTGCGATGCCACCAACTGCACTGTCATCGCACAAGTGTCACCGGGGATGCCACCAGGAGCCGGGGAGGCTGCGCTGCTCATGGCCAAACAGCTGATTAACGGCGATGATGCTACATGGGGAGGCGAGGGGCCAGGCTGCCTTCCCGTGGTGGCAGGGCAGGCTGTGGTGGGGAGCAGCACCTTCTTCTTCAGAATTGCAGCCCCAACAGCTGGGTTCCAGAGACAAGAGGGCCTCCAGGCTCCAAAATCTGCAGGGGATGATTAAAAAACTAAACACCATCAAACCCAAGACAGGGGGAAAATACAGCTTTGACCAACCGTAGAAAAACAAACACAGCCCTGACCTGGCAGAAGTGATAGTGAAATCAGAGACATGAGCCGTGAGGAATGTCGTCATGAGCAATAAAAAAAAAAACAAATTGTGGTTTAGTAAGAGCTGACCAATGTCCTAGGTGGCAAAGCGTGAGTCAAAGGAAGTGCTGAGCTGTGAGTCATCCACCTCAAAGGGCTTTATCCTTGGATAAAAGTCAAAGAGACAGCTCAGGGAGAAAAAAGGAATGCAGGAAAGAACAGAGGCGATGGCAGAGCACCGGGCCTCCTCGCAGAGCAGAGGCCAAGCGGAGGGCAAGGCTGCTATCGGCCAGTTACACTCCCTTACAGCTATTTCTGGCCGGGCACAAAATACGCCGCGTATTTTACAAATACAAGGGTCAGGCTCCTGCCTTGGGGAACTTTGCCCACAGCACAAACAAGAACTAGAGTGAGAGTAGAAAGGGAAATGGTGCAGAAAGCAAGTCACATCACTAAGGGTGGGCGCACGTGTTTAAACAAACAAACAATCAAACAAATAAATATCAAGTTTTTTCTCCTGTAGTCTTTTTACCGTGACTTTATTACTGATATAGTGCTCTGCAGGCACTGGGGCTGGAGGAGCAATACAGCAATTAGCCAGCTGACGTGGCTTGGCCTTATGAAGAAAGATGAAAAGCGAGAAACTAATACAGAAAATTACAGGTCAGATAAAGGCAACTGTGATAAGGATCAATGCATTTTTGGAGGGTGAAAACACAAAGAAGGGTGAGGAATTATTTAAGGTGGTACAAAAAAAGGGATGGAGAAGATGACGGGATTGTTAGAGGGAAGTAGAAGAGAAAGTGGGCAGGATGAGAGGCTGTATAGCATCACGCAAATCTAAACACAGGCTGACTAACGAGTTAGTTCTAGATTACAGGGAAGCAGCAGGAGTGACGGGAAGAAGTAAAGAAAATGAACGTGCAGGATCTCATGCTGCTTCAAGGGCAGTACTGGAAGACGCATCATTGAAGACACAGTAAATACAAGAGGCAGGGTAGAAGACAAAAGAGAAGAGGAAGGTGGTCATGGTAATCACACCAGTAGTGTCTTTCATTTCAGGGGGAGCTGCTAAAAAGGATAGAAAAATTACAAAGGCCCCAGCAGAAATCAAAACATAGATTTACCACCAGAGGACTGAAGTGAAGACAGAACAGAGACAAAGCATGTTTCTCTGTCCCCAACTCAGTTTCAGTGCACAGATCTAAATCAGCTCCATTGATTTAATGGATATTAACCAAGTTTTACAATGAAGCAGGTGACAATAGAACCTGACTCACACCATGGGCAAGCCAGGCAGGAGCAGAAGCAACCAAAAGCACTGGAAGCCATGCTGAGATAAAGTAGGAAGAGAATTAAATAGGTGGGAAAATCCCAAAGGTTCTATATGGTTCTATACAGTTTGTGTAGTTTATTTTTCTGACTTCTTAGGTCCAGTTTTAAGTAACACTTTCATAGGGTCATTATCCCCCAACAGGCCCCCACTTATTTCCTTGCATTCCTCACATCAGGTGAGAGAGCACAGTGCAAAACTTTGGTCCCACAAACACTTATGCAGGCGCTATTTTTTACATCCTGGTAGAACATATACAGCTTTGGGGAGGAAGGGTCTGAAATAATTAAAATAAGCAAAACCTTGGGATGCTGACAATCCAGAACCATAAATTAGAAGCCAGAAAATTAAGCCCACAAAAGGTTGAAATTAGGAGAGCGAGTGAAATATCTGCAGTTGTTACCTGATTATTGAAACTAAACTTTACAAAAATTGTTAGGCATGGGATCTTTAACATACAAAAAAACCTCCCTTGGTTTGTTTAAAAAATAAACAGGTACACATTCTTTACTTTTGAGTAATGACAAATGTGCCCAGTATTAATGCTTTACACTAAGATACATCTGTGTCTGTTTGCCTCCTGACTCTCTAAAAGAGAGAAAGAAGGATTGTTAAACTAGAAAGCATCAATATTGCAGATGTGTAAACAAAAAGGAAAGTTATGTCTGTAGGGCTTAGAAATAATATGTAAATAGAGAAGGAATGCCATCATGGAGATACATGATGCATGTTTGTACAGAGAAAGCTTGGGAAAAGAACACAACATCCCCGTATTTATTCATTGTAATGAATTACAGCACAATGTTTAGGGCACATTATAAGCAGCCAAATGAAATAACTTTCATATAATATTAGTTACAGAAAGCATTCTGGAAGATTGAAGCGCAGCAGTAATAACATTTTCAATATTACTCTAAAAATTATTTCAGCATATTCATTCTGGGAGAAAGAAACTTGCATGAAAGATGATTTTTGGTTCTCCCACCTTCAAAGATGCAATTTTTCCATAGAAGACCTTGGAAAAAAATTAAAACCAAGTGAGCAGGCTGGATTTTTCACTTCTCTGCTGTCTGTACAGTTGTGCATGTAAATAAATTTATGTGCATTTATAGTTCTACTGAATTCAAGGTGTGGGATGATCCACATGCTGGAGCACCAGTAGAAATCTGGAGGTGCACAAGAAATGTAACAAGCATGAAACAGCAGCCTTAAGAAAACCAAAATTTAGAGCATAACTGAGCAGTCATCTGTTTTATTCCACTCCACATATTGATGGTCTGAGTACAGATATTTAAAATGATTATTGTTGGTTTGATTGCAATGATTACTTGAGCTTATTCCAGTAACTTACAACAAAATCAAGTTATGAAAAAATAAACCACATCAAAACCAATTACATTAAAAACGTAATGGATAATTTATGGATCATTAAAAAACATAAGCAACTCTTCAAACTAACCAATAAATCAACAATTGCAGAAGTATTTTAGAATTTATTAAAAAATGCAGAAAACTTACAAATCTCATTTTACGCTCCAACAGGACACACAAATTGGTTTAGTTTCTCCTTGCAGCTGCTAGACAAGTAACCAAATCAGTTTTTCAGCAGTTGATCGGCCATTGGCCCGACTGCACATCCAAAGGCGTGTCAGAAGACATGCGGTCCCCAAGGGCTGATTTCCACAAACCTCTTCAATAGCTCCTCCAACAGTTTGCTTCCAAGAGGTTTAAATAAGCCGAGCCACTCTGCTCAGCAATGTATTCCTACAGCAGACAGGGCTGGCTGACAAGAGCTGCCGGGCTCACAGCCTCCGGACCCAAAATCAAGCCCAGGCAGCGCGGTCCTCGGCAGACCGTGCCTGGGGAACTCCCTCCACACACACAGTGGGACACAGACAGCACAGATCCTGGCCACCTCTCAGTTATTTCACTCTGATTATTTCTATTAGCAAATGTCCAGGTGCCTTCAGCTATCTTTCAATATTTGGTCAATACCATCCTGCTCCCAGAGATGATGATCCTAATCTGACAGTTCATGTCCAGGGCAAGACTCCCTCAAAGGGTGGCAAAATTTAGTCCAGAGCTCTTATGCAGGGAACGATGTCTGCACCCTAGTAGTGACCCTCGGTGCATCTCTACACTCATGCCCCGGATCACGAGAGATCCCCAACCTTTGGCATTACAGGTCTAACCTAAGACAGAGAAAAATCTAAGATGATTTAGCTAAGCATCAGATCTTGACCCAGCCCTCCAGCTTTTGCTAGACTATCTCTGCCAAGACCATGGTCCTATAGACTCTGAAGCTTCTCATCATTTTAATGCATGGGGCCTTATACACCACCTATTAAAGAACTCACCCTGACCATCTGATGACAAGTGGTGTAAATCCCACGTGGAAGGCTAGCCTGTAGTACAGCTGTGGTCTGTTGCATGGCTGCCTGCCAACCCAAGCCCATGTCTGTGTTCAGTCCATCCCCTAGAGCTGTAGCAAGACCTTCAGGAGATAACATGATGCTCCTTGGAAGACGTGCTGCCTGGGAGCACCCTTCCCCCTGGGCTCGGTCCTGCAGTAGCTGTCTTGATCTCTCTGCACAGCAGTTTTGGGCAAGGCTTGGAGGTCCCCCCCAGCCCTCCCTGGGGCTGTGGCCAGCGACCAAAACACAAATTCCCTCCATGGTCCAAGCAGCCCCCTCAGCCCTGATCTGGTGCCCACCACAGAGATCTGCAAACGGATTTGGGGCATGGCAGGCTGAGAACTTCTGTCCTTGACAATTCCAACCCAAGAATCAAGGGTGTCTGCACTGGCAAATGTGATCAGTATCAGCAAGACTCCTTCTTAGCAGGACCTGCTGAGGTGTGTCCCCAGGCGGTGGTCAGGGAGGGCAACAGCCTTTGTCCTGGCCTGGCATCCCACGTGCAGCATAGAAGTAGCTTACGTTGCCATAGCTGCAAAATCAGGGGATTGTCATACTGCAACAAACCCAGCTCCATGTATATAATCAGCTCAGCTTATTGTCCTGGTCAGAACTCGGGACTTTCACCACCACAAAAATCCAAGCTGCTACAGCTTCTGGGTGAAATATGCTCTTTCTCACAGCATCACTAATTGTGGGTTGGTGCAACCAAATGCAGTGCTTTGGAGACTCCCCAAAATGACAAGGTCTTGACTGGGGGAGCCCATAAGGGCTCCTGCAATAAACAATGTTGGAGATGAGCGTTATTGTAGCCACAACATCCCATTCTTTGCGTCTCTCCCTTGGACCCCCATCTGCTGTCATTTCAAGCATAAACTTCATCTTACAGATCCTTCACCACCCATCCTGTCCTCCTAACTTAGTTACTTTTTCTAATTGCATCCATCAATGAACATGCTGGCTTCCCCAGCTCTTTTGCTGAGTTACAGAAAACACTCTTCCATGCTACCCTTTACACTCTGAAGGCATGCCCAGCTCACATTCACAAAATTACCCCATCCCTCCAAATCCTCCATTTGCTGGAGTGCTAACAATAACCATGATAACCATCAGGTGGCTGGTATGCTGAAATGCCCACCTATTCCACTGCTTAAGGACATTTAATCTCTTCCTTATGTTCTTTCACTGGCCTCCCTTTATCCAAACACAGTCCATTTTCCCAAAAGCAGGCTGTAAGTTCACTGGGGGTGGGGGGATTCTTTCGTCCTGCAATTGCACAGCCTCTGCGACAGCGGAGTGAGGGCTCTGGTAGTCCATCGTGATGCAAAAGGAACCCCAAGGCAGGCACGCGTCAAGGCTCAACCAGCCATTCCTCTCACCAGGCCCTTGCGGCTGGCCCAGAGTTTTGTTTGTGTCCACCAGGCCCGGACACTCCAGACAGTGCTGTGCAGCTGAATTCGGCAGCTAAAAACCTGCAGGGTTGCGTTGGGCATGGCATGAAGGCGAAGCTCCAATGCTACAGCCAGAGTGGGGTGCCAGGAGAGAGACCTCCCCTCCCGGGGAGGGAAGTCTCGGGAGCGAGCAGGTGGCACCCACAGGAGAGGCTCAGATTTGGGCCCCGCGGCCTGGGTGGGCCCCTCTGAAGGGGCAGGATTGACCGGCCGGGGGACACCCCGGCTCCAGAACCAGGCTGGCAGACGGGGGCGGCGGGGAACTGCACTTCACTGCCCGTGTGAGGTTCGCTGGGAGG
>NW_009259600.1:2521617-2525955 GCF_000687185.1 Egretta garzetta
CCCCGCTGAGGAGGCCTCCTCTTCCCCTCCCCGGGCTGTCCATCGTTGGCAGCACCAAGCCGGAGGAGGGTGGGTGGATGGGAGCCCAGAAGCTTGAGGTCTGTTTCTCTTCCCTCGCCCGGAATTGCTTCAGTGCACCCCGGGGCAGCATCCGTCCGCTCCGTGGGTGCTTCCCGTGAGCGTGCTTTTCCTTTGGCGTCCCCTCCCTTTCCCCGTTTGTACGTGTTAGTCGTCTCCTCTCTCCTTTCACTTGTGGCGCCCCACACCGTCATTTTTCTCCAGGTCTCTTTTGTGCTAACCCCCCCTTGCGAGGACTAGGAGATGGCATTTAGTTTTCTTGGGGAGACCAACAGAAACATGACCGTAAGGAGGCACCCAGAGAAGTGCAAGAGCAAAAGAAGCAATATATGATATTGTCCCGTGACATATTCCAGCCTCCCAGCTGTTCACGGCTGGGGGATCTTTCTGAGCTGGATGTGGTTTCCAGGTATTTAGTGGTCTTCGGCTGTTTGTCCTTCATGAACGTGTCCTTCTCTTGAGTCTGTGTAAACTCTTCATTTACAGAACATTCTTTGGGTATGAGTGATCTACATGAAGGCGATGTGCGATGAACTGGTTCCTTTTAGCCTGACTCACTGGGTTTGTTTGATAACCTCGTGTTCCAGTATTAGAAAAGAAGGTGAATCACTGCTCTATTCAGCCTGTTTGTGCACTTCACTAGCTCTGGCATGTTTCTGTTGGTCATCTTTTCCAGACCAAGGCATCCTCAACTTGCTTCCTTGTTCCGTGTATGGGAGTCATTGCACACCTTTGATCATCCTCATGGCCCACCTCTGAACGTTTCCGAGCTCTACTTTGTCCTTCTTTAGATGAGAGGACAGCAGTTGCAGACTTATTTTTTGCAGTGCTTATTTTGCAGGCAAAAAATGGATTAATATAGTGGCACATGGGAACAAAGAGTTAAGTGTTTCTGCAGTAGATACACAAAAATAAGTGGAAGGCATGTTGTCTCAACAAGAGTTGAAATAAAATGTACTGGGAACTTAGAGGGAACTAGAAAGCAATCTCATGAAAAATTGCTTGCTGGATAGAGAGGTACTAGGGGCTGTGTCGTCAATTCAAAATCGTAGATTATTTTTAGTTGTCACCTTGTTTGACTTTCATTTCACCCCATTTAAAGGATTCATAGAAGTGGAAACAGCGTTTTTCTTGTTTGAGGCAGCTGCAAATGAAACAGAAGTAGCATACTTGGATCGTTCTCTAATACTGCTTTGAGTGGGGTAATCTGTTGAGCAGCCTTCCAAAAAGGTGAAGGTTTCAAAAGAGGTGAAGATCATTTGCTGACTGAGATGTAGTTGCTTCAGAATTAGAATTTTAAGTTGTTCTTTCTTTGGGTGTTTTCTATTACTGCTGCTAACTCTAGATTTTTTAAGTGTCTTACACCTCCCATGTGGCTTGCTTATCTGCCAGAAAAATGCAATAAATGCCTTTTCCTCCAGTGCGTGCTCTCACTGCTGTTCCTTTGGATGACAGTTGTCTTTCCAAGCACATATCTGCCTGTTCTGGTGATGTAGGGGTGTTTCCCTGCATTTTATTTTGTGTGGTACAAGTGATTTTTAATTGCCATGCACTTGGTATTCGCTATGCTGATTAACTTAAGATACATGTCGTGAAGAGATACTGGTGTAGATTTCATTTTGCATTGACATAATGATAAATGTGATATTGAATGCCCTAAACCATGTTTTGTTTAATATCGTTCCAATTCCTGTCTTGTTTAAGAAGATAGACGTTTTCTGTTCATTCAATGAAAAATGTTATAATTGAGATCTTGGTTTTCTCAGAATAATTCATAAATTGCTTTGAAATTCCTGTTAAAACACAAATACAGGTGTCCTGATACAGGCAGACACCATTTAAAGGTTTATTTATGTTACGATCTCTAGTTTCTAACTATTAAAGCTAATAGTTGGGACTTAAAAGTAGATCAATTTAGACTTGAAGTAATACACAGCCAGAGTAGTTAAAAGCTTTATTGTGGGATGTGAAGATTGACACTTCAAGTTGGAAGTTGAATGGCTTTATGAAGGACCTGGTTTAAGTCCAGAGGAGAACAGTGGCAACAAAATTTCAAGCAGTGTTGGACAGTAGATCAAACTGGATAGCTAAAAATCCTGGAGCATGAGTTACAGTTAAACCTTTTCATCACACACGGATGTAATCTTTAATATAGTCATTATAACAGATTTTTTGCAATGAGTCTTTTGGATGGAGACTTGCACTCTGTGAATTATCCTCCTTGCCTTTCAGACTTTAAAATAAATGGGCCAGGGCTTCAAACTGCTGTTGTTTACAGAAGACGAAGAAGTCTTGTGATGTGATCTGTGCGGCCTAGCAGACTAGGCTTTTTAATTAGACTAAAAATTCATAAATCTGCCTAGTTCCGGTAGATATGGAAGCAGGAAAAAAGTAATATTAAGTTTACTTTATAAAAGCTTTCACTGTATGAATTACAGGCAGCTCAATTTAAAAGTAACAGACTAGCCCAGTTTTTGTATTACAGGCATGTGCCTGGTACACTACCGTACTATAGCAGCATAAAACCTGGATGAAAGTAGAATAAAACTGGCACCAATTTTTCCCAGTCTCTGTTACCCACTTACCTGAACTATCGCTTTCTTTCATTTGTGTTATACATCCGCCATGGAGTAAACCAGTTAGATTCCAGTTTGGGTTATGTGTTATCCCAGAGTATGGCCTCAAGAGAAAACTATTGGATTTTCTAAGGAATAACACCAGGACTTATTTATGTGTTGTTACCTTGTTATTTTAATTAGGCATATGAAATACTTTGAGCCTTTTTGTCAAATGTATCTGCTGTGGGATTGAATCAGTAGCCATAACTGGCTGTTACCTGCTGCTGTGTGGATTTCTCAGAGTGTGATTTTAGGTATTGTGTTGCAATAACTTCAAAAAAATGTCTTCAGGGGCAGCAGACCTGCGACAGAGAAAGAAGCAAAACTGCACAGAATCTGACAAAATGGCTCCAGAGGAGAGAAACAAAGAAAACTCAAAACTGGGAAGATCGCCAAAATGTAAGCTACAGAATTTTTAGCCAACTTCTGATATTTTTTTCATGATTCTTTTACATTTTATGGGGAGATATTTGTAGCACAGTAATTTATAACAGACTTATTTTGAATTAGGTTTTTGAATGTTTCAAGAAAAAACAGGCATGCACATTAGAATTCTTTAATAATGACATTTTATGTATTGCAGAGTAAAATGGTAGTCCTGGATTGTTTCAGGTTGGGGGGGAAGAGGCAGAGGGGTTAAGACTTTCACTGTTGGTTCTATTTGAGTACCAATAAGTATTTTAACTGCACCTGGAGAGATCTTTTGGTTGGGAAGCTGAAAGGCATGAAGTAATGTTACTGAAACGAGAACAGACAGAAAGTCCTTACAGCTTTTCAAGGAACAGAACTAAAACCGGGTGTAATTTTAGGCAAGTGCTCACCAAGCTACCAAAAACTTTTATGTTGAAAGCACATACTAACTTGAGGGAGCTACAGGTGAAGTAGACATCCATTGAATGAGTTTGGTAAAATTCAGATTGGTTCCTTCCTCTTATATTTGAAAACAGAATGGAGAAGAGAATGTGTCAGTATTGATGTTAGGTGTGGTATTGCCACCTCTTCCTGTTAATGTCCTTAAGAAGTTTGTGGTGGTTTGGGTAATACCTAGAGTTCGCTCTGTTTATTTGGTAGACATTCTCCTTCTTGGAATTCATTTGAAAATGAAGCTTACTAGAATGGAGAGAAATTTGCAGTGTAGCGTGTGAGTATTTTATCTGAGAGTCCTATGAAGCAGTGGTAACATCTGGGAAAGAAAACTGCAGGAGAGGAATAACAAACCAGTTCTCGATGTACCTGGGCTGATGATGTTGTGATAATTCTGATGCCAGTAAGTTCACTTGCTGTTCAGAACTGAGTCATATTTAGGGCATTCTGTTTGTTTTTAAGTCCTCTGGGCTATTTTAGCTTTTTCACTGTCCCTTTTCAGATATGTTAATTCAGCGTTTTGCGAAACTTTTCTTTGGCTGTCTTGCGGCAGTCACTAGTGGAATGATGTATGCTGTGTACCTCTCAACATATCATGAACGGAAATTCTGGTTTTCCAGCAGGCAGGTAAAGAAAAGAGTTAAACTACTGAAACAAAAGCCAAATTGTGTCCTTGAAATCAAAACTGATCCACGTCACGTTGGAACTACTTGCTTGCAGAAGCCCATGTTGTTCTACTCGGGCCTCTGTCTTTGATGTAGCCTTTCTTATTTTTTGC
>NW_009259600.1:2526736-2533910 GCF_000687185.1 Egretta garzetta
CCCCCGCCTTTTTTTTCCCCCCCCCGCCTTTTTTTTTCCCACCTTTTGGGGGGGGGCCTTTTTTTTCTTTTTCCCGCCTTTATTTTGTGTGTCTTTCCTACTAACAGAAGTCTTGTCTTGTTTTTCTGTGCCATCCTTTATCATTTGGAGAAAAACCCGGAGCACACAGAGATTGCATAAGCCAAACAATAGGAATTAATGTTTTGGGGTTTATTTTAAGAAATGTATTATTTAGTCAAGTATGGAAAATTGAATGAAATTCAGGTTTGTGAATATGAAGGGATCCTGTGGATCTTGTGCTGACTTACGATGTAGATTTGAGTTGCTCTGATTCTGAGCATGTTTGCTAAGTTATAGAGAGCATTATATACCTGGTAGAGGTGCTGTGAAGATTAATGTTTTGTGGAATATTTTGAAGATGTACAGTGGAGTCATAACCATGTGCTGTATTACAAAACCAGTCTGTCTGAAAATATATGGTCTTCTATGGGAAGAGATTGCAGGAGGTGAATATGTTGGGTTTTTTTTTTTCCCCTAGGAACTTGAACGAGAAATTACATTTCAGGGTGACAGCGCCATTTATTACTCATTCTATAAAGAACTGCTAAAGGCTCCTTCCTTTGAAAGAGGTACAAAACCCGTTTGTTTTATTAACCTTGAAAAGTCCTGTTCCTTTGAGACAGTAAAAAACTCCTGCAAACTGAAGAGACTGATTTTATACTTTCAGATAGGTATATCAGTCAGATCAATTAAAAACTGCAATGCTGTCCTAACTTTTCCGTGCCTTTTGCAAAACAATATTTAACTATCCTGTATTCCAGCAGATTGCCTTTAATCAGTACTTTGGAATAGGGTTAATATTACTCTTGAATTGCCCCATATGGAAGTTATTGTTGGGTTTGTCTATACTACATAGTGGATTTTCTCCCATGTAAGCATAATCGATATTTAATTTGGGAATGGGGGATGGAAATGACTGTTTGCCATGCTCTGTCAGAAGATGGAACAGTTTCTGTCAAGAGTTGATCTGCTCCAATCCTGTCCCTGCTAGAGGTTTCTAATCCTGTCAGCTATGACAGCTTAGACTAGATATAGGGAAGGAATTCTTTACAGTGAGGGTGGTGAAGCACTGGAACGGGTTTCCCAGAGAGGTAGCAGAGGCCCCATCCCTGGAAACATTCAAGACCAGGTTGGATGGATCTTTGAGCAACTTTATCTAGTTAACAGTGTCCCTGCTCACTGCAGGGGCTTGGGCTAGATGACCTCTAGGGGTCCTTTCCAACCCAAAACATTCTGTGATTCTATGATGATGAATAGATGTTGATGAGCACTGAGTGCTGGGAACAGAAACCAACAGGAAGGAGAAGCAACAAGGATGATAAGGGGATGGGAGCATCTCCTCTATGAGGAAAGGCTCATGAGTTGGGCTTGTTCAGCCTGGAGAAGAGAAGGCTGAGAGGGGATCTCATCAACACATACAAATATCTTATGGGTGGATGTCACGAGGACGGAGCCAGACTCTTCTCAGTGGTGCCCAGCGACAGGACAAGGGGCAATGGGCACAAACTGAGACATAAGAGGTTTCAGTTGAATATGAGGAAGAGCTTCTTTACTTTGAGGGTGACAGAGCACTGGAACAGGCTGCCCAGGGGGTTGTGGAGTCTCCTTCTCTGGAGATATTGAAAGCCCGCCTGGACGATGTCCTGTGTAACATGCTGTAGGTGAACCTGCTTTAGCAGGAGGGCTGGACTAGATGATCTCCCGAGGTCCTTTCCAACCTTTGCCATTCTGTGATTCTGTGAGAACAAAATGCGTGGCAATAGTCTCTCCTCCCTCTGCACTCCTGCACTTTATCGTGCACCTGCTCTGGAGCTCACGGACCCCAGGTCCCTAAACTAGCAGAAAACTAAAGCAGCAAAAAGAAGATGGAACACTTTCATGCTAGCTTAGTGAGTTCAAAGGGCCACCTGGGCTAACATGGGGAAAGGGCGAGAACTCCAGGAAAGAAGAGGGAGTGAACAGCCCTGACTCGCAGCGGTCAGCTATTGAATTAGTTCAGTCCCTTTGTGAAACCTTGTCCAAAGCCAGTTAAACTTTGCAGGTATAGTTTTATTAGTCGAACAGTTTCCCAGCTGATGTGTAGCACGTCAGCAATATATAATAGGTCCTCATTATCTCTGGGGAGATTGCTGTGGCTGGATGGACTGCTTCATTCAGACATGCTGCCTCTGCATACAGGTAGACTCATGTATCTACTAGGTATTATGGGGGCACCCTGTTTTCAAAGGTGTATCATAGCTGTGCTGAACCCAGTTGTAAGTCCTGCAAGACCTGATTTGGCCTGCAGAGGACCATGCACCCAGATGTGCTCAGAGTTGGAAACAGTAATCTTGTTTGGATGTTGCATTGTTGTGGGGTGTTTTGTTCTTTTTTTTTTTTTTTTCTCTCTCTGATTTGGATTATTTTTCCTCTTCCCTCTATTGTCCTAAGTAATTACATCATTTTTTAAATTATAATATTTCAGAATGATGTATGCTTCAAGTATGCTAGCTTCAATTTCATTTCAATCCCATACAAAGTCATGTTGTGTTAACTGAGTGATTTTTAGAAGTCTCAGAAATGCAGGGCTGAAAAGGGTGACGAGGCCATCATATCTGACCTCTTTGTGGAGACAGGTTTAATACATCCTGCTCATCCCTGTTAGGTCTTTGTCTCACTTCTTAAGAACCTCCTGTGAAGGTGATCTGTAGGTAGCTAGTTCCAGGGCCGCATCAGTATGTTACTGAAAAGACTACACTTTAGCTGGTTAGTTCCGTGCTTTTTGTTTAAAGGCTAGATCAAAAAATGGTAGTAACTTCATTGCTAAATCAATAAAGTAGAATGGCATCTGGCACAGAAATTTCTCCTTCCTTTAAAATTAGGAGTGGTGAATCAGTCAGTAGCTTTAATGGTCAAATCTGTTTCCCCTTACCTTTGATTACACTTTCACCTCTTTTAAGAACAGCAATGGTAAGTGATTGCAAGAATAATATTTTTTTTTTTTGTCTATAGGTGTTTATGAGTTGACACACAACAATAAGACAGTATCACTGAAGACGATAAATGCAGTCCAGCAAATGACTTTGTACCCAGAGTTGATTGCCAGTGTTTTATATCAAGCATCTGGTAGCGAAGTATGTGCATTTCTCCTATTCCTGTGCTTTCATTATGGTTGTGTGTGTGTATGAGACTTTCTGTGCTGTGTACGATAAATACATGCAATTTTTATTGAATGAATTGAGTGAAGCCTCTTACCAGGTCCAGGTTCTCCTCAACTCTGATCAGTCTTTGGCATAGGATTTTGGGGATTTATATGCACTGAACTTTTCTGTCTGTTATCCTTTACTTCTGCAAACCACTTAGAAATGTGGAGAGTACCTGTGCTATCCATTAAAACCAGGAAAGTTAGCTCCTTCGGAGTATGGAAATCTGGTGTAGTGGTACCTGTCTCTACCTATTCCCATATAGATAAAAGGCAAAAGCATCTCTGTAGATAAAACTTTTGTCTCTTTCTGCTCTACTCGGGCTTTGTTCTGCTTACGCTGCATACTTGTATCCTCTCTCATTTATCTATCTTTATTGTGTATTTATTTTATGTATGCTTCTCTGTGTTTGTAACAGTTTTTGCCACTTCTTTTCTTCTGCAAGTTCCTCCCCTACATAACTTCTTCCAGTAGTCCTGGGAACTTTATATCTCACTGCTATAGATTTATTAAATCTGACGCATACAATGTTCATGCTAAAGCAAATACAAAAATCATGGCACTAGCAAGCTGAGTCCTGAAGTGTGCTCTTAATTCAAACTGCTTTGTTCTCCCTGAGCCCAAAATAAAAGCATGCTCAATACTTTTCTAGAATAGGGGCCATCTCTTACCTGTTTGTAAAGCACCTAGCACACTACTAGCAGTATGCAAATAGTAAATAGTAATCATTTCCAGCTTCAGCTCAGTTGCCGCTATGTCTCTTCGTTTTTATTTGTAATTTCAGGAAGTTATTGAGCCAGTGTATTTCTACATTGGTATAGTTTTTGGACTGCAGGGAATTTATGTGACTGCATTGTTTGTAACCAGTTGGGTTATGAGTGGGACTTGGCTGGCAGGAATGCTGACTGTAGCATGGTTCATTATTAACAGGTAAGAAAAACATCTTTATACAATCTAGTTTGTCAATAAGGCATTTTAAAATATTAGAGCGGATTGAAATGCTTTCTATTAAACTTTGTGTTCTCATTGCGAGAGCAAGCTCTTATGCCGAATACAAAACATCTCCCAGAGCTGCACTGGTTCTCAGGATGCTTTTATTAATGGAAAGGCCTCCTGTTCTCCAAACCATCCACACTGCCAGTTGAACTGATTTAAGTATGTATATGAATACAGGAGTATTCTCATACAATTCCATGTAGCAAAAACATTCCTGGGAAGTTTTTGCTTTTGTGCTGGTGAAGAATGAAAACAAATTTCCGAAGCTGCTGTAAAACAATTGCTCTCTGTGGCCAGCTCTAAATATTGCAATGTTGTTCTGTTGCTTAGCAGGAAATGCCCAAGCGCATTTTTCTTGTAAAGTGTCTTTGATTTTTTTTTTTTTTTTAAATCTGCTTTTTGTAGTGGGTTTTTATGCAAAGTGGAATCTTCCTAGATTATCCTGATCTCAAGATTTTTTTTATTTTAAGACTCTTCACTTGCAAGAAAATGTCCCTTCCCTTTATGAAACACCACAATAATAGGGAGCCTCATTCAAGCAATGAGAACTTGTGTTCAGGTTCCTGGTTTGTCACCAGGCAGCTCTGGGGCCTTCTGTGAACTTGAGAGCACTTGAAAGAAAAGAGCTATGGAGGAGCAAAATGTTAGAGAGATACCTTTAAAGTTGAACTGTTGGGAAGCGTCTTTTAGGAGCGTGAAGTCATCATGACCGAATCTGTGATTAGTAGCTAAAAATAGTGTTCATCAAGCTGGTGTGAACAGTGGAAAGTAGGAAAAATGGTGAATAAATCTGTATTTTTTTTGATAGCAAAGAAGATTAAACACTGTTAACAAATTGAAAGGTCCAGTGGTTAAAAAAGCTCCAAATACGCCTCTGTAAGAGGCTTCAGAGGTAAAAATGAAAGGTGACTCTTTCAAATATCTAAACGATAAAGGAGCTTGAGGCTCCTTTTTAAAAGCGTAGTAGACACAAAGAAGACTGTGTACCTCTGAAACTGATGCCTTTGATCACATTTGAAAGTGTGACTTGTGCTTCTAAGTCACTTTAGCACTTTTTAAAACTTTCTCCTACAGCTCTAATTGTGCAGATACTGTCAAGTCATTCCATGAGAAGACCCTGCTGCTGTTCTGGCCCATGATCCCCATCCGTCTTTAATCTCTTGTTTTGCTGGGCAGAATTTTCCCTGTAGACAGAGTATCTGCTGGTGCTGCTGCTATGAGGGAGCACTACTTTGGATTCTAAGTATGTTGTGCTCGACTGCCTGAATCACTTGTTTAAAACATATTGTATAAGAACCGAAAGAGCCTTTTCTCGCAGCTATGAGCTCATTTTCATCGTAATGTGAAAAGCTGCTGTTATGGCAGCGGTCCCCTGCCTATGGACCTAAGACCGTTTAGCACTGCTTGTGGCCAAAGAAGGCTCCGTTAGTTCAGGTTGGCAGAAGCAGCGCGTGATGCATCTGTCTCGCACAGTGTTGTGGTGGGTCAGAAAAGGCTGGAGGCAGACGCTTTTTGGCTTCAGTCCTATAAACGCCACCTAATAAGGAGACCTACTGAATAAACAAGCAAAGATTGGACCTTCCATGCTGATACTAAATTTGTGACCTGTATCAGTAGCGAAATTGTGTCAGTGTTACTGTATACCTAATACAGGGCTAGTTTGCTTGCAAGGCCACACTGATAACTAGAAGTGGTATTTAGGCTTTCCTTGATATTTTTGTTCCATAAATGTTTAATAATTTTGTTTGTCTGTACTTTATTCTAGGACAGATACAACAAGAATTGATTACTCCATACCATCAAGGGAAAATTGGGCTTTGCCATATTTTGCATGTCAAGTAGCAGCTCTCACAGGCTATTTAAAAAAAAACCTAAATTGTTCTGCTGAGGTAAAGAAAAATTAATTTCTTAATAAAGAGTTGCTGGTAGAGCTGTGCTCTAGTGTAGTTACCTGTGTCACTATTGCCCCACTAGACAGAAAACAGGAGATGTTTTGTTTGTTCTTTTCAAAACAGCCACTGGGATTTCACCTGGGCATGTGCATATTTTGCTAAGCGACTCGTGCCCTGCCCTGTTATGCCCCCATGAGGGTTCAGAGAGAACAGTGTGGTAATGAGCTGTGTGCTGTCTTTTCAAAATAAGCTGATGCAGAATTTTTCTCACTACGTTAACTATTTTGTTGCTCTTCCTGTTGCTTGGAGAAGATGGTGGTAGTTTCTTTTCCCTGTCTCTCTGTCAAAGATGTCTCTTCTGATTGGCTTTAAATGGTTTTGGATGTTTCAGTAATTACTTTCTTCCACCTGAGAATATGTTAAATATGTCTGAAGTCAGTATTTTAATTATTTCCTAAAATAATAATTAATTTCTGTAGTTTCTGTTTTAATGACCTCTCAGTTACTTAGTGACCGAGATGCATAGGTATGAAATTAATGTTTTGGTTTTTTTTTTCCTTTTTCTCCTCTAGAAGTTTTGTTACCTTTTGGTGAGTGCTTCAACATATACCTTCATGATGATGTGGGAATACAGTCATTATCTCCTGTTTGTCCAGGCTGTTTCTCTTTTTCTTCTAGACAGCTTTACCCTGGCACAGACAGAGAAGGTATTGGAACTCTTCAACCTACTGATACTTGGGGACTTAAATACAGCCTCAGAGGTGCCTGCCATGCATCCTGCTCAGGAGCCCCAAAGGGTGCAAACTGAGTGGTGACTTGAGTGTCTTGCAGCCTAGGTCCAGCTGAAGTGCATGTCATGTCCATTGGAAGAATAAAATGGCTTTAAACTCATTCTCTTTTGGACTACTGTTTTTGGGACCGCTTTCCTAACAAAAGGGTCAGAAGCTAAACAAAGCTTCTGAGACCTGAAACATCCTTGGAAAGCTGAAAGAATGATGAATGATACTCAGTCATGCATCCTTTTTGGCCTAGCTGCCTCTTCAT
>NW_009259600.1:2533943-2557466 GCF_000687185.1 Egretta garzetta
CTGTGCAGTTAAGGGGCTCAATTTCACTCTGGATGGCCTGCCCTGTACTGTTTTAGTCAATAAATAGGCTAGGCAGATGTTGAAGGCCAATTGATTTTTCAGTACAAGAAATTATTTTAATTTATTCTGCAAAATGGTTCTTAGAAATGTTGCAACAATAAGGCTGTCCTGGTTTTGGACTGTTATATACTCTGCCTGTTGCAATGGTCTATGTGCTACTTTGTACATGTGTGCCTTCTAGTTCTATTAGACATAACTTCCGTTTCAAACTGCACCCAATACTAATTCGTCACCTCTTCCTACAATTGCTTTTTTTTCCTGTTCCTCAGCAGTGGGAAATGCTTGATCTATTTTAGTTCAAAGCAGGTTCCTTAAAATATAAGGGACAAGATGGATATTTGGTAAAAGTCTAAAGAATCAAGTATCAGGGTTTACAAGAGCCGCTTATCAATTAGTAAATAATAGAAAGTATCAGTAACAGTCTGTGTGTTCCTGAGATACGTTCAATGAACAAGTTATTGTGAGAGCAAGGAAAGCCCATGTTTACAGTAGTCAGCTCTTTCACACAAATTGTGTGTTTTCCTACTGTTGCATTGTGGTTACTGCTTCATGCTGCATCACAGTGAGGTGTTACAGAATGGGGAAAATACTTCTGGCATTTTTACAGAATGCTTGTGAAGTAATCGTGCACTAGTTACTGGGACTGGGTCAAGATCATTTTGGTGTGAATTATTTTCCAGAGTCAAACCCTGCAAGATTCATGAGTTGGAGGATAGAGATTCATTAATCCCCTGATTAACAGGGGAATGGAGTGAGCTATCTACTGCTCTAAAAAGCAAGACATATATCCACTGAAATTTTATTTTATTGTGTTTTATTTTGTTTCTTCAACAGGTGCATGAAGTATACAAAATCTACTTGTTTTCTCTCTTCTTGGGGTACCTTTTGCAGTTTGAAAATTCAGCCTTACTAGTGTCGCCATTACTGAGTCTTGTAGCAGCTTTAATGCTTTCTAAATGCCTTCAGGTAACTAGACACTCCTCTAACTCTGGGTGCAGTTTTTATTATTTAAACTGAACTCCAAATGATATGGCATTCTTAAAATTTTTGCAGATGAATATGAAAAAAGGTACATTTATGTCAAGATTGCTGAAAATAATGTACATTTACTTGGTATTTACGATAACAGTGACGCTAAACTTCTTACTAAAGGTAAGATTCCTCTGTAAAAAGTGACTTTAATTGCCAAGATCTAAATGGAAAGTTGCAGATATATGTTACAAAAAGCTTTTGAAGTGTTGCTTATTTTATTGATCTGAGAGTTCATAGCTTAATTCATAGCAAATTGGAGTACTAAAAATTGAGTTACTTTATATCTATATAAAAAGTCTTTAACAACTCAAGCTGCTGTTTTTTGTTGGGATTTTGGTCTTCTGGGTCGAGATTAAAGCATAGCATAGAAATAATCTTTAAATCACACTTTAGCTATTTCAGAAATGTGTTTTTTTGTTATAACTTGGATGGCCTCTACAAACTGGTATGAATATTAAAACAATATTCTTGTGCATGGAGAAGACAGAGTAGCCAGGAACAGGTACGAGTAGTCTCAGGGTGGATATTAATTTTTGATTAAATTCCAACTAGAAGATGGGAACAGAGACCTTCGCTTAGTGTAGGGGTCGGCTAGGAGCTGAGATTACACAATGGGTTTTTAGCCTGCTCTTTTATTTTGATTAGCAACTCCCTCTTGCTGGCTGTAGTCTTCAATATAATTTATTCTGTGTTTCCTCTATGTCTCAAACTCACCCTGGTTGTGTTAATTAACAGAGTCGACTTAAAAATAAATAAGCTAGTGAACCTTAAAAAGGTTGAGAGAATGCTCAGATCTGATTGTTTTCTTGTGCCATTCAGTCTGGCTAGCCTTACTGTATCTCCAGGAAAATAAAACTTAACCTTGAAAAATATGAGTTAAATTACATAGACACTACACAGAACTTTTGGCTGCTCAAATTATTTATTGTGAAGATCACAATCGCTCATAACTTTTGCTAGGCTGTAGTCCTATTGTTTAGTGGAGCCAAAGGCAATGTTCTTTGACTTGCTTGGGGGGAAGTCTGTGTCCTGTTTTCATGATCCTTTTTACACCATTCAGCAGGCTTTAGACAACTTACTGACAGCTTTTCACTTGCCCTCCTGTTGGAATACATGAATGAAATGAAGGGAATGATATTCTCAAGGAAACTCTAAAGACAGATTTATTTAAGTGAAGATTTACAATATTATACCGGTACCTTAATTGGCACATTTAATCCAATTTGTTAGTTTAACTAAATCCTGACTAGTTGATTGTTCCCTGCCATTTTGTAATCTGAGTGAAGTGACTACGTGAAAGCTGCTTCGAGCACTTGATAAGATTTTTCTCTGCTAAATTAATTTTCAGATGTTTGTTCCTCATAAAGAAAATGAGCATTTATTGAAGTTCATTGAAGTAAAACTTGGCTTAAACACAACTAAGTAAGTTTTTAAACTCTTTACATCTTCTAAGATATCCGAACTTCTGAAACTGCTCTAAGTATAAAATTTCAGTGGCTTATGAGACTCTTATAGACAAGTTAGGGAAACAGTTTCTATTTGTTGCCTGGCTTTAAGTTTCAATTAAAAAAAAAAATGCATATACAGAATTTACTTAGGGTTTTGAGGTTTCTGAGGCACCCCAGTATTTTTCATGCCTTCGGGTGAAAGCATTTCATAGACTTTTGTTTTCTTTTGTTGTTGAAGGGCAAAAACTTTCTGTACCCTGTCTAGTGTTTCTAGTAATATTTGAAAGCAAAGACAATAGGGTAAAGGTGGTGGTACTAACTTCTTATAGCCTGGAAAAGAAAGGGCTCTGAAAAGAGTCATGAACTATCGACACTATCTCAAAACAGGGTTGGGCTGTGGGGTTTTATTTTTAGTTTTCTAAGAATAATACCCCCCCAAAAAACCCTGTATGTTTTGGAAGAAATTAGGACGAGGGACAAGTTAAAACTCAGAGGGTATTGTGATTCTAAGAAAAACTGTTTGCATCTGTAAGAGTTAAATGTTGGTCTACAAGAAGAAGACATCATGGCTACAGATTTTCTGGAAAACTTCAAAAGGAGTTTTGATAAAGGACTGAGACACCTCCTGGACCCAAGCCAAGACTTGCAAGTCTGTGCAGGAATTGGGACTCTCTTCTGGGAACTGCATCTCTTACAAAAGTACTTCACAGCCTTTCAGGGGAAGAAGTGGAAAATGACATCACGCGTAATTGAAATTATTGGGGAATTTTTGGAAGACAAGATGCAATGACTGACTAAGATGCATTGTTTAATACACATACATGCTCATTCTTAAGTGTTTTGCAAGAAAAGAAAGGACTGCTTCTGGTCAGGGTTTCAGTTTATTCAGCTACCAGTTGTTATGGACTTGGGTTTTTTTTTTCCCCCTGGGGATTTGCTGCATGTTACTTTCCATGCTGTCAAACTCTGCAGTGAAGCCGATGATTGAGACAAACTGGGTGCCACTACACCTAGAAAGTTGTGTAACTGTGGGTTGGCATTACGGTTTGCAGCACAAGAGCTTCAAGATCTGTCTTTTAAGGCCAGTTTGGACATGCCCAGCTGTTAATCTTTAAACTGATTCTGTCTAATTGAAAGTGGTTCAGTCCTCTAGTTTTCCCTTGGGGGGGAAAGAAGAAAAGAGGGAGGAAAGCGAAACAAAATACGACAAGAGTGCATTCACAGCATCACATACTGCACCAATTCCTGTTGAGAGTACACATTGATAGTGCTTCTTGGCAGAGTAGATAATCTTTCTGCTCATTAATTGAGAAAGAAGAATGATCGAGTGGGTTCAGCTACAGAATTAGAATTTCAGCATTAAGGATTCTATTCTTGGCAGTGCCTCGGGCTTGTTTGTGATCTCAGATGACCACTTTCCCTTCTTCATCTCCCCGTTTGGAATGAGGACAAGCATACCTTCTTGCATCAATATCTCTGAAATCTTAATCCACTGTGACAACAGAGTGCTTTGTGGTCCCCATAATGGAGTTATATGGGCGGTTGGGGTTTTGCGATTTAATAAAAGAATTGTAGTCTGGTCTCTTCAGATCACAGATTCTTTTTTGGAAGATCAGCTTTTGACAGTTACTCTAAAGAGTACTTGCAAAGCTGTTTCAAATGATAACAAGATAACTTTTCAAAGTTGGAATTTCAAATAGTTTCCTATGATGTGAATAGGTTAAACTGTGATTGGTTGTGTATTGGGTTTTTTTCTCATCTGTGGGGTATTGTTATTGTGTTTAATGGGATGTTTTTGCCTTACTAGGAATTTTACAATGAATTGGCTCCTTTGTCAAGAATCTCTTCAGGCACCCTCCCAAGACTTTTTTTTGCGACTAACACAGTCATCACTATTGCCTTTCTATGTTTTAGTATTAATTATCTGCCTTTTTTCTGTAACTCAGGTCATTTTTAGCAGAATTTGGTAAGTAACTTATTTATACTGAAAAATAAGTTGAAAATAAGAGGTTCATGGATGTATAAGTGAATGGTCATCATGTTTGTTGCTCCAAAGTTTGTTGCACCATTGAGCTTGCCAGGGTGTGAGCACCAGTGGAAAGGCCTGCCAGAGGCTCGTAAAGAAAGTCCTTTAGTGACGAGCTTCTTGAGCATCCCTCCAGTCAAAACAGGGAGTTGTAATTTCTTTGTTTTCCATAGGTGCAATTCCTGCAGAGCTCTGGCTAATGTTTTGTGATGTTTACATCGCTTCCCATTGCAAGGGAGAAAGATGGTGCGTGTGTTTTCCCCTTCCAACAGAAAAGTTACCTGACTGTTGCTAGAGGATCTGTTTCTCTGGGGGTTTTTTTGTTTGTTTTTTTTGTCCCCAAGTTTACATACTGTGAAGGATGAGATGGGTAGAATTGAGGAGATGGGTAGAATTGAGAGGATCTCGACTTTCTAATGCTTCACTTTTGGGGTTTTTTTTAAACTTGTGTTTACTCTTGTAAGGTCCATCAGCCTCTGCTGCTTAGAACAGAGCTTAAGTAAAACTAACTCAATTATTTTTAGTTTCACAGTGATTCACAGTTCCCTTGAGAGAAAGGTAGTGGAGCTGTCTGTTTACAGACTAAGAATAGCAAGACTGTAGATCCTAGTGTAACTTGTCTTGAAAACTCCATGGCTGGGAAATTATCTCTTCATGGTAGAAGATGAATGGCGTAACTGCTCAGGTATTAGGGCAAATTTCTCACTTGCCTGCAGCAAAAATCAATAGATTTTTTTCAAGGACTAAGACTTCTAATAGATAAAGATTATACTGCTATAAATGAAAACGTTTGTCAGGTTGGATGTGTGATAGTATATTCAAAACAATGAAACAAACTCTTCTGATTTTTTTGCTAGTGTTGAAATAGCTGTTTAATACTTTGTAATGAGCAGTGACTCCGTATGTCCACCAGCTTTTTAAAGAGAAGCTTAAAATAAATCATCTTCCCCTCTTTTTTTGGGGGGGGTTGGTTGTTTTGTTTGGTGATTTTTGATTTTGAAGCAGTGAATAATCTCAAATATTTTCCCATTTGTTGTGAGGAAGCTTATTACAAAATTGTAACCTGAAATCACATCACGGTAGAATAAAATGTTATCTATTGTGTGCCTTGCTATCTTATTTGTAGAAAATCATTTGTTGTAAGATTTTGCTTATTTTTTTTCTTATAAATTCCAGTAATATATTATAAATATGTGACTAAAAACTGGTTTTGTTATCTTACTTTGTGATAAAATGGTATACGCATTCCATACACAATTACCGTCCTACAGATTGAATAATTCTTCACCAAGCTAATGATAAAAAGAAACTTAGTTAGAATGCATGTACGGCCTGCTTCATCTAAATGTTTGTGGAGTGTGCATGCTCTTAAATTGGACTGTCTCTTGTTGCTGAATTACCTTAAAATAGGATTTACAGTCATAGGCAGTGATCCTATTGTATTAATTCACAGCCATTGCTCCAGAGAAGTTACAGTCTAAAACAAGGGACAGTGGATACTGATAGATCATTGATGAAGCACAGAAAATAAATAAGCAGTGCAACAATATTGTATGGTAGGATAAAGAATGATCTCAGTGTACTGCTGACTTAACAGTCTTAAAAGTGTTTTTATTGGCACCTTTGCCTGAGATAATGTCTGAATTAAGTGATGTCTCATTTTCTCCAACTGCAGTGGTGAACCACTGAAAGAGACAGTTAAACTTGAGGATGGTCGAATTGGAGAGAGGCCAGAAATAGTTTATCATGTAATTCACACAATTTTACTTGGTTGTCTAGCGATGTGTTTGGAAGGGTAAGTCTGATTTTGATGTATTTCTTTTGAAAGCAACAGGGAGTTCCTAACTGGATGCGATACACCATTCACCCCTTTGAAATTCACCCCTTTTCAGAAATGTATTTGACATATAGCAATACTAATTAGTAGGGGAGATAGCAAAGATAATTTTGGCTATAAATTGGATACCTGTATATGGTGAATTGTTCTCGGTCTCTTTAACATGTTTTCCAAGCTTTGATGCAGCCAAAATCCGAGACATTAATTGAAGCAAATTTTAATCACTTTAAGTGCAGAACTGCTCTGTAATTCTTTTAATATTGTATTCCAGCAACATCTTGTGTGGTATTTTGATGAACAGTGCATGTTATGGAATATTGGGATGTGGAAGATTTCTTATCCATCTTTATTTGTCTAGGCTAGCATGAAGTATACCTTTGCTTGACATGCTAAAGCAGTAGCAAAGCTCTTTTCAAAGGTATTGTGTTAGTCTTTAAAGCTACAGAAGCTAATGTTGGCAAGATGATGTTCTAATTTTGGCTCTCAGCTAAATCAGCTTGAAGGTGGTAGACTTGTGTTTGTATTATGTTCATTGTCCTAAAATCTGAATAGTCAAAAATTCTTAAACTGAGCAGACTGTTGTTTACCATGTAGTTGTCTTGTCTATCCTTAAGAGGCAGACAATATCAGCAAATAGTAAATTGTTTATTAAATATTTTCCTTTCCTTTCTTCAGGAACTTCCTTATAGTACAGTGTCTGTACAGCTTTGCTGAATAGCTGCTTTTTATCCTTGCTTGGCTAGAAAACCGCAACAGCCAAGTGACTTTACTAGTCTCTTTGTTTTTCTTTCATCCTCCCCTGAACTCTGTGAAGGATTTTGTCATCTTTGACCTTGGATCTTGCTCCTACATCTTGCAGCAGATAATCAGGTGCCTGCTCTTCTGCTAGAGATTTCCTTGGTTTACCCTTCAGTGCCATCAAATTTGATTTCAGATTGCTTGAACATCCAGACTGTGTTTAACATACAAAAAAAATCTGAATGTTTTTATAAATAGCTTGAATGCAGAGGCATGTGCAGAGTCCCAACTAAGTTACTGCAATGTTTTTCAGAATGAAATATCTATGGACACCTTATGTTTGCATGCTTGCTGCATTTGGTGTGTGCTCTCCCGAACTTTGGATGACACTTTTCAAGTGGCTTCGACTGAAAGCTGTGCACCCGATATTGCTGGTGAGTTGCTATTGCCAATGTCTTGGGAATTACAGCTAGCTAGCATCTAACTTTTCAAACAACAATGACCTAGGACCTATAGAAGAATCCATTAAAAGAACATGTAGTCCTGTGTGCAGTGGATCTCATAGTCTGCTTTTTCTGTGTCTTTCATTCCTAAGATCACGCTTTCACATGTTCTCTGGTTCCTGGTGATAAAGCTGTGTTCACAGTACAGCCTTTCCTCCAAAGAAGGAGACCTGTCTTCATCTCTCTCTCTTTCGCTCATCTGTTTAATGTCTTTTAACAAATCTTTGAGACCTCAAGCCCTCTGTTGTATTTAGTTGAGACTGGCCAAGAAGGTCAAGTGCTCTGTAGGAGGAGTGCAGGAGAAAAAGCACAGGCATGCAGGCAAGCATCGATATAAGCCTTGTTTCACTAGGAAATGAGGCTAAAAATGTGGTAGTTAGGTGCATTTAATTGGTTAAAGCTGCTTCATAAGAAATGTTATGTGGAATTACTTTGTGTAAGATTAGTTCATATGTGACAATTATAGAGAAGTGTTGTGATTGAAGATGAGCTTGTGCTACAGTGCAAACAACTCCCCCACTTCCAACACTAGCTTTATTCTTAATATGCTGAGAGTTGCTTTGTGCAATTTTTGGCAGCTTTTTGCATTTGTTTTACTAGTAAAATAAGGATAGCGTATTACTTACCTTAATTTTGAGAGGCTTAATAATAAATATTTTATACTTCAACAGAGAGTCACTATGTGACTTACGAAAATGCCATACACTGTTACATCAGAAACATTGACAGTGTTCTTCCAATTAAGGAGTAGTAATATGTTCACATACACGGTAAACGCATTCCTTTATATACCTCATGTTTTCTTCTGTATAGACCTGCTTTATTACTATTAACACAGTAGATGTGTTAATAGCTTATTATCAAGAGAATGCATTGTGTGCACTCCTTACCAAAAGTTTCCAGTACCACACGAGCTATTTTCTGTTTTTCACAAAGGAAAAATTGCTTCAGCTAGACTGATGGTGTGCTGAAAAATGGGTTTCTGGGTTTTGCATATCAATATTGTTCATCTGAACAAAAGTATCAGCAAGGTCAGAGGTTTGAAATGCTTGTTTCATACCTCTTTTCCTTTCTTGAGTTATCTCATTTTAATTTGTGTGTGAGAGGTGTTTACTTTTCTTCTGTTCCTTACATCATGTGCACACTGCATCATTCTTATTTGAGCAGTAACTAACCATCCATAATATTGCTGGTAAAATTATCATGTGTCAAGTAAGTTCTTCTGTGCTGAATTAGACAAATCCTTGTTTGCAGAGGGGTTTTTTGCCTGGTAGAAAAACATGAAGTTTCGCTTACTGTCACTCCAAGGTTTCAGGCGTAAATGTAGCCTACTGTATGAGCAGAATCAACAGGTAGTCCAAGGCTGAAGAATGGAGAACGGTCCATAATCCATTTCTTCTAACATGTATTTTCTAGGCTCTTATTCTGAGTATGGCAGTTCCCACAATAATTGGATTCAGCTTGTGGAAAGAGGTAACAAAAGTACCTTTGTGGTTTTTGTTTTGTATGTCGGCACAATATGAGTCAAAATGATGAGCACATATAATGAAACATACTTGGTGAAATCAAATATATATGATGAAATAAAAGCTGTCATCCCCTGAAAATGTGTTTTGGTTTGGTTTGTTTTTTTTAAACAAAACTGTTGACATTTTTCAGTATGAGGTATTTGACAATTTAATTTGTTAACAATTGCTTATTGTAACTAAGAAGCGTTTAAATTCAAATGACTTTATTATATTCAGCTATTATGCTTTGGATATATAAACTGACTCAACAAAGGAAATATTGCCAAATAAAAACTCAGGATATTAAAAACTGTGTTGCCCCAATCTTGGTTTTAGTGAGCGGGAGTGAGGTTAGATGGAAGTAAAATTGTGGGAGGCCATACACAAAGAGCCTGTTTGAAAAGTTTCCATCAAATTATAATAGAGTTAAATCCTTCGTGCAGAGCAGTGTGTAGAGGTTATGTATATACTACAATATAGGGAAGAAAAGCTACAGGTGTTTCCATGTTTAAAATAAGTAGTTAGTTCTTTATTGCAAGTCACAGACAGACTGGGAGGAAGAGTGTTTGGTAATTATTTTTTAAACTTCCGCAAGTGCAAAAACTTGGGAAATATCCTATAAGGTGTAACCCCCTACTATAATGACATAGCTTCAAAATAGTTTTATAAGAATTCAAATAATTATTTAAAAAAAAAAAACACCAAACTTTAAATATAGAAGCCAGTCTTGACCAATGGTATTTTAACAGATTTCGTAACATCTATCTTATAATAGAAATTTTGGTTGTGATGTAATCTGACTCTTTACACGTTTCTGCCAGAGCAATAGATACTATTCTGAAAAAAAGCTACAGTTGGTCAAAAGAGTTATGAAATATATTACAATAGAGGAAACTAGGTTAATTGACCAAAGAATTCTTTTTCAGAATATTTTTTAATAAAAGCAGTGTTGGGGTTTGGACTCTAGAGGGCTTCATCCATTGCAGATCCAGCTTTTGCTTTTAGGCAGGGGTGAACAGTTTGCTCTCCAGGTGCATAACTCATCCCTGAGCTTGGAAACTTTGACTAATAGTAATGGGACAGTGCAAATGCCTTGAGGCTCTTCACTTGTTACCGTGGCTATAAATGGCTGAGTGTACAGCTCAACATCTTTCTCCTTTGCTGCCTTCTGGCTCGGTCTGGCACAGTCCCTCATCTAACCAGATTCTTCTGAGGGCTCTGGTTGATAAGTGAGGCTGGTTCTCCTTAGGGTGGCAGTAGCAGTTCCTCTCTCTGTCCGTCTGTTGTTCTGGGGACTGCTCAGGTATATGTATAACAGCACTGCCACAGCTTTCAGCCCAGATGCAAACACATGGCAGCTGTTCTTGTGTTGCCTTAACATGTCTGGTTGTAGAGTGCTATCACTTGGCAGCTGAATTGTCCAGGTAGTGGGGGTGGAAACTACTCAAATTGAAAGCAGGCTCCCATTTCCAGCTGTCTGTCCGCTATGGCTGTCCCAAAGTAAGTTGTCCCTTTAGTCTGGCATAACCTGTAAACTTTATCTTTTTCAGAGCTAAATAGTAGCTTTCACTTACTATTTACAACAGCATGCTCCAGTCCCTCAGGGCTGGCCAGCTTCTGCCCATGCCTTCTTCAGATAAATGCTCAAAATAGCTCCCAAAATGTTTTTCAAGAGCATAAGCTGAGATATCCTACTTCATAGATACAGTGTGCTTTCCTTCACTGCAGTAATTGAAGTAAAAGTCAGAGGAAAGTCCCGGGCAGATTACCCACATAATGTTCTTCTAGGAAATTTCTTCTTTCCTGCTTGCATAGCACCTTTCCATCAAGTCACAACAGTCCAACCCCCTGCTACCACCACCTCCATTCAAGCAAGTTTACCATAAGAGATTTGTCCTGATTCAGTGCCCTTATTTATATGGATTTGCATATGAAAACCTGAACTATGCTTTTGGTGCATTTAAGGCCATTTGAAGTTGATGCATGTTGTTGCCACGTAGTTTCTTGGGGTTTTTTTAGTTTGTTTTTTTTTTTTTATTATGAGTTTTCTAGTAAAATAGGATTAGAGATGAGAACTTGTTTTTAACATACTTATTTTGGAGGTCTCCTGCTGTCAGATAAGCATAAACAGTGTGTTTTGCAAAATATTCAAACAAAAATACCAATCAGGAGGGAAAACTCAGGTGAAACCCATTTCTGTTGTGTTATTTAAGGCCTGAATATAATGAGATGCTCTATAGATTCTTTTTTTTAGCTGTAAGTAACCAAAAATATGTTCCCATCAGTTCTTCCCTAGGATAATGACAGAGCTTTCAGAACTACAAGAATTCTATGATCCTGATACAGTAGAACTCATGACATGGATAAAGTAAGTATGAAGTCCTACATTTCTATTTTAATTCTTTATGTCAGAGTGTTTTTATCTCAGCATTTTGTGGAGCTACTTCTTAATCTGAGTTTTCCCTTGCTAAGTCATTACATGATATAGAGGGAGATGGGAGGAGAAATGTGTACTTTAAGTTTGGTATTACTCCCATGGAAAGAAGCAGGAATTTATCACTGATTATAAAAGAAGATGATCCTGAAACATGCAAGCAAATCATGCCTAATATAATTTCTAGACCTAATTTCCAAATAAAGGGGGATATCTTAGTACTTGATTCTTCACACACAAACTTTTCAGTAGATTGGAGGATTCATGTTTATTGTAATTCCATGGGGGATAGAAGCACTGAAATTTTTGTTTGCATGAGCCAGTAAAATGAAATGCCTGAATGTAAGGATATAGAGACTTTAGTCAAGAAGCGCGCAGTGTAATGTGTATGATTCAAACTTCCCCTTTGACCAGAAGGCTGGAAAGGTTCTTATCTGCCTGTCTAGGCAGGGCATAGCAAATACTGAGCTATGTTATATAGTTCACACTGAGCCATGTACATAGCTAACATGGAGTCTAGTTATTTTCACAGATCTGTTTTTCTTCCCACCAAAAGTTTCAGAACTGGATTCTGGCCTCATTCAATCTAACTTTGAATGATGTCATTAGGAACTACATGTCTCTGACAGTTAGATCCCATGTGTTCAGATAACTTACTTACCTTTTAAATGGTTTTGTGGTTTTGTTTTGTTTTTTTTTTTAGAAGAATATTTTCTGTATTTATGTAGTCTTTAATGTCAACCTGTTCGTCTTCAGAAAAGACAAGGCTGGTAATTAGGATGTTCCAGCCAATTTCTTCTTTCTGTTAATAGTAGTGTATGTTGTTTGTCACTGCTATAGCTCTTCAAAGCAGCAAGTGGAATAATGCCAAGTACCTAATGGCTTTTACATTAGTCTACATATATTACACTTCAAGTACATAATTAATCATGGTGAATTGCACTGAGATTCACTCAGCTGAGAGCAATTTGATGACCCTTATTTGTAGCAGCTGTTCATATTTTTAATGAAAATAAGGATTTTTTTTTTTTCTTAAGTATATACTTAGCTATCAATATTGAAATTTTAATTGAATGTCATTATTGTAGTATATTTTCTTAGAATTTTCTGTCTAATAAAATTAATTTTATTTTGGATTTTCTCTGCAGGAAAAGTTGCCCAAAGTCTGTAATGAAGTGTGACAATGACTGTTTTCTTTCACTAATGCAGGAATACAAATAGTCAAAAGATGAAACCAAACCCAGAAACATAATTACTGTAGACGCTATTCTGTATCATGACACTATTTACTTGTAGCTGATTAAAAACATGGTCCTAGAGATCAAATGAAAATAATCACAAATCTTTCCCTTACAAGATAACATCATGTTGTTTCTCCTTCTACTTACCCTCCCTCCCAAGCTCGTTTTGTCACAAGTCTGCAACCATTCAGAAAAGCAATAGTTTGATCCATTCCGGAACCACTCGTATGGTGCTCTGTGGATTGCAGGGAGGGGAGGAGAACGGCCATCAGCCCTTGCCTCAGCAGGGGACCTTCCTTGCAAACACCATATTGCTGCAGGTCTGAGCTTTTCCTGGCAAGCAAACTACTGCTGCCTTAACACCAGTTGTAATTAGACCCCCAATATCTTCATGCACTCCAATTCATACCGTAGCACCTTAAAAGATTCACATGGTGTTTAAAGTTAAAAACATTGTTTTGGGAAATGCATCCTGTACTCAGACATGTATGTTGATGTTGCTTTTGCAGACGACAGGCTCCTGTGGCTGCTGTGTTTGCAGGCAGCCCGCAGTTAATGGGTGTGATTAAGCTTTGTACCGGATGGATGGTGTCGAGCTTGCCTTTATATAATGATGATGATCTTCTAAAAAGAAATGAAAATGTGAGTATCCAATTCCATAAATGTGTGTGTACTATCAGTGATTTATACACTGTTCCATCAGGTAAGACTGAAGTGCCTGATTGAGATGTGCGGGAGTACTGTAAATGTTAATGCTCCAGAGAAGATGACCTTGTAACGTTCCTTATGACACACAGGTTTGTATTTGCTCTTCTGTGACTCCCAGGCCACCAGGCAGTGCAAATTATTTGTTTGGTGTCACTCTCGCTGCATGCGAGTGGCATTCCAAATACCACCTCGACCCCCCCCAAGCATTTAATTTATCACTGATTTTTGCATTGCATGAACATGTTTTCTTGATTTATAGATTTATCAGATCTATTCAAAGAGGTCGGCAGAGGATATTTATAAAATACTCACATCTTACAAAGCCAATTTTCTGGTTATTGAAGATTCAATTTGCAATGAAGTCGGACCTGTAAGAGGATGTAGAGTTAAAGATCTATTGGATGTTGCTAATGGTCATGTAAGTAACAGTAAGAAAAAAATAATGTTTGAATGCATAAATAATTTGTTTTAAAAGATACCTTCTTATAACGTTGATCTTGTTTTTCTGATTGTAATTGACATGGAGGCAAAGACTCACAAATTGTAAAAGTGATCAATTAAGTTTTGGGTTGTCTGTTTTTTATACACCTGTAACCTTACCCCATCCTATTCTTTAACTGCTCCCTCCTAATACATTAGTATCTAGCTGTGCTGCTTTTCTGCCAATCATTAAATACCATTTAACTGCGCGAATGTTTAAGACTGTAACACCTGAAGAGGTTATTACAAAAGGAGTAAAGCCCTGCCTCGGAGGGCATTCTTTACAAGCTTTAAAGATGAAATTTTAAAGTGGATAAACTCAGTTCTTCTAAAGCTCTGTCTGGGATGAGGACTAGCCTGCATTCAATTCAGTACAGCCTGTTTGGTCCTGATGAGGTTACAAGTCTATTCAGTTCAGTCTTGCAGGTAGGTTAGCAGCCCAGTAGGTAGTTTAAGCCACGATGGGTGGAAAGATTGATTGAATAAACTGTAGAGTTATGAAGACACCCATGAATGCTACTTCAGTCATGCTGTGTCTGTTCTGAATGCAGATAGTGCTGTTCTTGCTGCTGAAGCAGGGAATGGGATGGGGTTTATAAAGTGATCTCATTACCATTTGTTCACCTGCTTCCTGGGAATCCAGCAAAAGTGGCCCTAAACTCACTTAGGGTTTGGTTGCTTATTCTCAGGTCAACAGGAGAGAGGGACTCAACAGTTACTTGTAAGCAATCACAGGTTAGCTTCATTTAGTTGGTTTCCTGACTAAGAAAAAGAACTTAAGCGTGTTTGACATTATGGCCTATTGTGTATTAACTATACCAAATTAATCCTTGGTTTGAATGCTTTTTTTATTTACTTTTTTTTAATAGGGAGGATACATGTTTCTTGTGTATCATCTTATATTCCATTCTTGGGGGAAAATCCAAGCTGTTCACCTGTGTTAGCTATTTTATAAGCTCAGTTTTCGATGATAAGCATTTCAAAAGAACTTGTAATGCAAGCATTTCGTTTCTGTAGTTGCTTTCATTTGTGGGAATAATTATAGGGGTGATCTGTTTTTAGGGGATCACTCTTTAATTTCCCCAGGAAGCTACAACTGGTGTCAGTTTCACTTGTAGATTTCCTGGCCAGTTTATCCGTGGAGGATACTGTCTCTGTTTTTTCTATTAACTTCCTTAATGTTGCTGCAATCTGTTCTTTGCCTTGCTGCTAAAATCATGTATGACATGATTATTCCATGTTGTAACCAACATACTATACCATAACAGAGTGTGTGTGTATGAATAACCTCCATCACTGATAGTCAGCACGTGTTATCTCTCAGTTTCTTCTCAGATCTGTTTTTGCATGAGTAAGTTCCCATTCCCTCTGCACACTTAGGATGTCAGCTGGAATAATTAACCACAATTTCAAGATTCCATTCCTTCATGTCCCTGCATCTCTCATCCCTGTGCTTCCTGCACGCTTCTCTCTCACACATAATCCTGATCTCATCCTAACTTCAGCAGCACCGTTTTACTGTCAGGTTTTTAAGTTTTTGTTTGATTCATGTATCAGAATTAATTTCTTCCTCCTTTAATTCCTAACAAGCAGTTATTCAGCAGTTCATCCTAAGGAATACTTCCCGGTACTTTTCAGAGCGGCTGTTGCTTGTGATGATAATTTTAATCAAAGGGGGGGAAAAAAAAATCAAAAGGCAGTGTCCAGTGCAGAGAGCCTGTCTGTGATAAATGCCACACAGCACTGTCAGTACACAAAAACAGTCATTTACGATTTTTGTGTAATTAGGATTGTCAAAGTGACAAGGGTTATCCTATTTATAGTAGAGAGATAAAGAAGGGGAAAAGAAGGTTCATGATGAGAGTTTTGGTTAAAATCTGTTCTGCTGAGTGTCTGTAATCTAAATCTGTAGCAAAACGACTGGTATATACATTTAAATGTAGACAACTTGAGTGTTCAGTATTTTTGGAAAAAGATTGGTTGGCTGGTAGTGAACATCACTTATGCTGCCTGTCTGTAGCTGAGTCTGTACTGGGTTGGATGCTAAAAATTGTAGTTGTAGGAAAAAATAATTGGAACAGCCAACAGGAATAAAGTATTTTTTTCAGAAGGTTGATATAGTTTGTTCCTGAAAGTTGATATAGCGTGTTGTCTCAGGAAGCTTTGAAACAAAGCTCTCAGTTTGCTTGCTAACAAAAATTGTCTTAAGTCGTGTTGAAAGATGATCGAGACTTCCCAAACTAGTGGAAGCTAGTGCATATGTACTTGGAGACTGAAGCATTTATTTAGTCCCAAAGTGAGTGAGACAGTGGACAGGCAGTTACGCTGTTGGCAGGTCTATGGATCTCCTTTCCAAACTGCTGTGTTTAAGAAGTGTTACTTCTAACTTAGACTATGTCCTGTAGTCCTAGTGCGCTACCTTGTTTCTGACACTGGCTGGGAGCATGTGATTATTGATAGGGCAAGACAGCAGGCTGTTGCTAAAGGGCTGTAGCTCAGGTGAAGAACCTTTTGTGTTTGGTACCCACCAATAGATTTTTCTCCACAAATTGGTCCTACCACCTTTTCTTAAATCCATGTAAACTTGTACCATCAGAAGAAGTAGCGAAGGGATTTCTTCAAGGATATCAGATAGCAGATGCTAAAAAGCATAAGTAATTTGCTTCCAAGTCGATTGGTTGGAATTTATACTGCGATACATGTGTGTGTCTTCAGTCTTTATTAGGTATGTCAAACTCACTTGGCCTGGAAAAGGTAATTAAGAATTTCCTTCCCTGCATAGGTGGTATGCTGTGTGCAGGTCAGGTGTGAAGTACTGGGTAAACGAGACATGTGGATAATTCTCACTGCCATCGTTCTTTATTGTATGAATAAAGTACACTGGTTTTAATATCTGCTATCCTGACAAAGGTATTAATTCACAAAAGCTATTTTAGATGGTTAAACAAATTATAGGGGAATATGTTTTCAGCTTATTGGAGTTGTACAGTATAGAAATTAAATGTCTACCATAAATGAAATTTACAGAATGCAGAAGTAACTTAAAGGTACAGAATTACATTGTGTAACCACTTATCTTCGGCATTTTAATTAGATCTTCTTTTCTGACAGGTGGTTTGTGAGGAAGGCGACAGTTATGCCTACTCAAAATATGGACGATTTTGTCATGAAATCAAAATGAACTATTCTCCATATGTGAATTATTTTACTCGAGTATACTGGAACAGATCCTACTTTGTATATAGAATCAACACTGTGATATCCTTCCAGTCATGAAAAAGCTTACAAGCTTCTTTCTGAGGATTGATTGTGAATGAAATTCAGTTGGAAAAGTTCCTTTTGATCAAGGAAGTTATTTTTGCAGATACATGTGCGCACGTGCAGTGTATTGACATTTTTATTTTACCAAACTGGAATTCCTTGAACTACAGATCAACGGACACAGATACCATTCTTGAAGGAAACGGGAAAAATTGTCAATTTTAAGTCTCTACAGAGTGCGACAGTCTTCCACGTTTTTGCATTTTTCTTCCCATTATGAATCATCTTGATCTTCATGTAAATGAGATTTCTAACCTTAGTGTTGGAGAACTGATGTGGGTAGACTTCAGTAAATGCAGAAAAATGAATTAAAGAGCTCATTTAAGTCATATAGCTTGTATTTCCTAGCAAGAATGCAATTAGTACCCCGAGTCTATTCAAGTAAGTGTTTGGGTTTTTTGGTTTTCTGTTGTTTTAATTCTTCCTGTCTTCCACTATAAACACTACTATGTTTATCAAACACACATTCATACATCTTATATGTAGCTGTAGTGTTTGTATAAGTCAATTAAGGAAGATTTTATTTAAACCACACTTTCATAGATTATGGCACTGATCTCTACATTGTTGGAGACATGTTGGTGGAAGTGCTTGGACTTAGACCTAGCAGTAGGAGTTGACAAGGTCAGATCTTCAGTTTGGAAAGAACTTGTCGTCAGGATTTTTCCGTGCGTAAATGTCTCTGTTTGTATGCATATGTGTGTCTTAGCAGCCATCAGAAAGGGCCAGTATACAACAGTACACTGTATATTTCTTTTTAGACAAGTGTCGCAGAGCAACTAGGTTTGCTGCTGAGACTTCTGCACTTCTGTTTCACCCCCTCTGTGTGCGTGCTGGTATATATGTGTGTGCCTGGGGAGGGATGGGTGATACTCATTTCATTCAACTTATTATGTGATAGTTATATTAAGATAGTGCCATAACTGTAATTTAAAGTGCTATAATCGCCACCATTAATAATGGTACAGTTGTTCATAGCTATTTTTATATCAATTATGCAACTACACTGAGATCTTTGAGAAAGTACTCTGCAATCTTCCCTCTAAAATTAGTCTTCCTTATGTGACCCCCGTTGCCTCTACAACTGTTTTTCTTAACAAATTGTCTGTTCTTACTTCCTGTTTATTGCTGGCTGATAAACTTTCAAGATGCTTTAATTCCAACTCTGGGCCTAATCCTGGTGTTGTGAATGGGAAGTCCAATAAAAGGTAACTTTGCTTACGTAGGTGTAACTAGACAAAAAGCCAGGATGCAAGTTTTGGAAGAAGTTATTCACCCATTAGGAGTTACCTGCAGTTATGGGTCCTTGTACCACCTGGCCCAGAGCCCAGTCTATCAGGTGTGTGGGAATGATTCTTTGGAGCCCAGATTCTTTAGTGAAGGATCTGGCATAATAGGATGAACCTGCAACTGAAAAATCTGCAAACCATTCTGCAAATGAAAGCTGCAAAACGATCCTTACTGCGCTTGTTGATAAAATGCAAATTCAGAGATTTTAACTCTGAAATTATTGGGAACTGCAGCATGTTGGTGTATAGCGGGATTCCTATCTGCTCTATGCAGATACATTTGCTTACTTTACCCTGACAGGTAGCGCTGAGCCTTCTAAAAACCTATTATCACTACTGGAGTGATTTAAAAGAAAAAAGCTGTCTTGTTGTAAAAGTCAACATGTCTGTAATCTATTTTTTTACTTTCAGTTATATTTTTAGGCCTATGAGTCTCGACAAGATGTTAAATTATCCATTTTATTTTAAATCAACGTTCAGATAAATACATTGAATATACTGGATGCGATCACTGAGAGAAACATTTACCAGTATAACTGAGTTACAAATTAAAAGCAAATATCCTTTCTGGGGATACAGTTGTTGTGCTGAGGATAACGTGTATGGGTGTCTCCGGTCAAATGCGGTCTGTGTTGATTTGCTTGTGCACAAGTGTGTGTGTTTCACTGCACTGGACTCTTTCAGACTTCAGTTTCTCTATAACAACAAAAGCGAGTGTGTTAACTTGAGCTATGACAGGCCTGCAGGAACCTTCTCTGTACATGCTAGTATGGATGTAATACTTGGAAAGAAGTTTAGAGTTCCTTTATTAACAATTTAAGTTTGTTTGAGTCGCTGTCAAGGAATTACATCTCTTGTGCATCGGTCATTTACTCGCCTGAAGTGAATCATTCACGAATACCATCTCATCACAGCAATAAGGCATTCCAGGTAGCAAACTTCAGGATTGCAACTGCACTTGGGTGGATGAAGTCGCATCTCTTACGGCTTCATGCCTTAGACTGCCATGCCAAGATGCAGTATTTAACTGTCCTTGACTACCTGTTGTGTTTTACCGCCATGCTGTATGTATGTGTTACCACGTAGAACGTAGTTTGAATACATACATGTAGAGCACACATGTTAAAAACACAAACGAGGCCATCCATACACCTAAAGAAAGCTATATTGTCGCACGTTGGCCTTCATCATGTTTGGTTAAACATGTGTAAACTTCATTGGAACTGTGACATAGTTGTCGTTGTTAGTTTTGTCATAGTTTTTAAGATGTATTCTTGATACTTCAATTGATTCTGCTTTAGGAGAATCATTTAAGATTTTTACCTTGCTTTTTATATTAGAGAAAATCGTATTGCAGCACCATTGGCACAGCAGCCTTAAGTAGCAGGAGCCTCTTTGTGGGAGAAAAATTGCTCTTGTTCCAGTAAAAAAGCATTGTTTTTAAAATGAGTGACTGAAAGAGTCGTATCTTACAAAGCAAATTATAAGCTTGAATTTCTTACCCACCTATGGATTAGCAAAAATATTATTGTCTATTCTAATCTGCACCTTCTGTGAGAAAGAAACAGTAAGTTTCGTGATACCCCTCAGAAGGGCAACAATAGGGCGTGATTACATCGTACTTGTACATGCAATCCTAGCTTGGTTTTCAACCAGGTCACAGGTTTAACTCCCTGAAAGAGCTGGGGGAATGTTTGGCAAAATTTTGATCTGTTTTGCTGTAGATGTTGCAATTCGGTTGAAACATGTGCCTTGCAAGTTTTTATTAAACAAACAAAAAACTCAACTGGTGTTTATTTTTGTGAAGACTTTTTTTTTTTTTTTTTAATTCTTGTCCCTCTGATTTATAGAGCTTCTGTTGTGTCTTAATAGCCCAGCCTCTGAGGATGCGTGTGTGGGCAGTGGTAGGTGTGCCAGCCACCTGATCAACGGCAGTTCACCAGGAAGAATGAGAGCTTGCATAGCAATTTGTATTGCTATTTTGCTGGTTTATTCCCTCCTTCAGGTTTCCAACTTCTGCTTGATCTTAGTAAAGGCAAAAAAATTACCTTGAAAGAATACGTTGCATATAGTATTTTCAGGCACTCACCTGTTGCCATTAGGCATGTGGGTTAAAGTTTTAATCAAGCCACAGCTAAACTGACATGTACAGTTCTGTCTTAATCTTAAAAAAAACGCTCTTTCACTTCCTGAATTACCACATACGTAAACTCAGTTGACAGATTTGCCAGGAGATATTCAAGACTAATTAAGTAAAGGCATCACAAAACATAAGCTTCTGTTCATATTATTTAAAAAAAAACAAACCGGTTTTATTTCTTCCGAAGTACATGGAAATACAGTTTAATACAATACAACCTTAAATACAGTTTCCATTGGGAGGAGTAAGGAAGAGATACACAAATATGGAAGGAAGAGGGCCAAAAGGTGTAACGGGCATTGAAAATTCTTCCAAGTATTTGCTCTGGTGACATTGCTCCTTACTGAAAGGTAGGAGGTTAGGAACCAAATCTTGTCCTTGCCACCTCATTTTTACTGAGTCATCTGCAAACGTCCAAATCTTGTAAGCCTTCATCAACTTTCCCATGCAATTCACATGAATAGGAGCTGCAAGAGCAGGTCGTAGGGCTTGTAATCCATCGTTGAAACACTTCTTAATGACTGCTGTTAACCACGTCTAACGTGTTCCTTCGCCAAAAACCTAACATGAGAAAGCGTAGGCTGGTTGTGTGAGTGCGTGGGCACGTGTGTTGTATTTGCATTCAGAGACACCTGATTCACTGTTGCGATTTGGAGATGTAATGAGTAACTTCTGTTATCACTAGTGGTGGTTGAGCCTATAAACCTCCTAAACACTGACGGGCAGGTGGACTTGAGAGTCCTGCGGTATCGGAGATGAAAGAAAAGCCGAGTTTATCCCAACGCAAGCAACATTTCATGTGAAATAATACCTCAACATAAATCTGTATGGTCATGCCTTTAGTACTCTTTTTAAAACTGAACTTTGGGGAGGAGAGGGGAGAGTGGAAACGCTAAAAAAACATGCAGCATGTGTTATTTTCATAACCGTTTCTACAGCATCAAGTACAGCTAAAAGAAAATATCACCCTTGTGCTGCTGCACTCTTACGATGCCAAATGCAGGGCTGGCGATGCCTGAAGGTCTTCTGAGCAGTTTGGTGCCTCAGCCAGATGTTTCAATGCATAATCAACCTGGCAATGTTTTCAACTTTGGTGCAGTTAAAGGTTTGTCATTCTTCCTTTCACGTGGTGTTTAAGGTTACCTATTTATTTGATGGAAAAGAGGGGGGGTGTTTAATGCCTTCCAAAGTTTCAAACTCTGTTACTTCCGTCATGCAGAAGAATTGGTGGTGGTGCTTTACTTGTTAACAGTGGCATTAGCAGTAGCGTGTGTGGCATATGGACATCCCTGTGTGCAGGTATTTAATAACAGATGTAAGGAATCCAATTCCTTTTATCCTGTTTGTTGTCTTGGACAGTTTTTTTTATCAAAATAATGTATACGCAGTAAATATTTTTCTCTTGTGACAAACTTTTTCTGTGAAAAAAAAAATTGTAATAAAAGCCAAGCCTAGAAAGTACAGATCGTTTGGGACACGAACCGTTGTATGCTTTCTTTTGAGAAGTCTGATACCCTTTCACGAAAAACATGTAGTTCATAATGAATTAACCTCCTTTCTCCGCCGCGGTAATAAAATGATTTTTGTATTCTGTTGTATTATTTGCACATGCGATTTTGAATCAAGTGAAGACTGCACAGCATAGCTCAAATCCCTGGTGTGGTGGGGCAGCAGAAGTACTCCTGCAGCTCTTGAGGACTTGCAGCCCGCGCAGGCTGGATCCCTGTCTCACATCTGAGACACCTGGGTATGAGGGTGAGCAGCAGAACATGAGGTGCTTCACATGGAATGACTGAACTCCGGCTTTCTCCCTAAAGATCCTCCTACAGCGAGGATGTCGCCTGGAAATAAATTGCTATGCAACATCGCATGCTTATGTATCATCTGTTTGAATTTTTGCAGATCATGATTACCTACATTGGACCCTTCTATCATTTTATAAGGTGTTATTAGGAGTGAAATCATTGAATGCAGGCCACTTTGTAATAATTTACCATGTGAAATGAAAATTTACCTTGTGATATTAAAATCCTGACGTTATTTTAGTTAAATTCTAAAGATGACAGGAATATGTGTTTCTCTAAAAATCAGTCATACAGCACCTAAAAAATACATATTTACATCTTTAATTCTTAATGGGTTTGAACAACTCTTCAGCCTGCTTCCTTTTAGAGCAGTCAGGAAACGAGCTTAATTTTAAAAAGATGAAACGCAGTGGTGTTAGAAGTATTCAAGTTTATCCATTAATTCCTTTGTTATTGCTTAGCTGAAATGGGAATGGAGCTTCCTGGCACCATGAAATTTCTGTGCTCTTCCATGTCTTTATCCCTGTGGTGGGTTGACCCTGGCTGGGTGCCAGGTGCCCACCAAAGCTGCTCAGTCACTGCCCTCCTCAGCTGGACACGGGAGAGAAAAATATATCGAAAGTCTTGTGGGTCTGGATAAGGGCAGGGAGAGATCACTCACCTGTCACCGTCACGGGCAAAACAGACTCAGCCTGGGGAAATTAGTTGAATTTGTCAGCAATCAAATCAGAGTAGGGTTATAAGAAATAAAAATGAATCTTAAAACACCTTCCCCCCACCCCTTCCTTCATTCCCAGTTTCTCTACCTCCTCCCCCCAGTGGCTTAGGGGGATGGGGAATGGGGGTTGGGGTCCGTCCATCCCACGCTGTCCCTGCCGCTCCTTCCTCCGCAGGGAAGGACTCCTCACCCTCTGCCCCTGCCCCAGCCTGGGCTCCTCCCCACGGGGCCACCG
>NW_009259600.1:2557697-2560160 GCF_000687185.1 Egretta garzetta
ACCGGCCTGGGGGGTGCAGGGCTGCTCCCCTAACAGATTCTCTCTTCTCTCTCCGGGTGCTGTTCCGCAGGTTTTTCCCCCTTCTTAAACACGTTATCCCAGAGGCGCTGCCACCGTCGCTCATGGGCTCAGCCTTGGCCAGCAACAGACACAGGGTAAACTTCCAGCAGCTTCTCACAGAAGCCACCCCTGTAGCTCCCCCTGCTACCAAAACCTTGCCCCGCAAACCCAATACCATCCAAAACTGAGCCCATGGTTGCCAACTGTGAAATACAGAATATTCTATTATATATAATAGAATTTATGTGTGTATATAAATAGGTGCATATAAAATGTATATATGTATTTTATGTGTGTATATATCTCTGTATGAAATATATATTCTGATTATAATCAATGTTTGAGAAGTGTTAGGTAAAATTACTCTTGGTTTGGGGCTTTTTCCCCCCCTAAATAGTAGCTCTGTAACCTGTTTCTAGGACCTAGTTTCCCAAATTTTCCAATTTTTGCTGTGACCCAGACTAGCATACTTCAGTTCCTGTATGCTTCCAGATTGCTTAGGTAACAAACGTGATAGACATTTTTTTAACAGTCATTAGATTAGATTCATCTCATTATGAATTAAATTGCCTATATAGAATACACAAACATAAAGCAATGTAGAGTAATGCTGAACTGTCCAGTAGGTTATCACACACCAGCAGTATATACATTTACCTTTGGAATTCTGAGCAGCTTCACAATGCCTTGGAATTTTGTTCTTGTTTCAAAGTGTTGACTGTAATGTCTGCTGTCAAGCCTTGACTTCTGATGGTATTATACTGACTGGTTATAGAAAGATGAAAAACTTATTTTTATTTTTTTTTTTTACACCATTGTAATAAATACCAGCAGATTCTGTAAGACAGGGGTGAATATGAAATGATGCCCTAAGCCATTCTCCTCTGAAGCAAGTTGACAAAGGACGGGGAAGGATGCAGCCGCCTTCTCTCCACGGTGTCATGCGAGCACAGAAGCTGGGGTCTCCCCGGGGTTACTGTTGGATGCTGGAAAGAGGGCGCGTGGTTTCCTGGGTAACTTGGATACTCTGGCTAATAATACAAAACCACTGCTGCAGAAGTTTATGCAATTTTTTTTTTTGCTCCTCCCAAAGTGGCCCATTTTATCATGACCTTTATCATGCGAGCGAGGGCCAGAGGAAGGCTGTTGAGCTTGCCGGTAGTTTGGCCCCTGAGTAGCAATTCTTAGATTTAGTGGTTGCAATGCACAGTCCTTAATTTAGCAGATAAGGTTTGCTAGAGAAGAAGACAGAATAGCCCCGCTGACCCTAAAGAGACCCAGACACAAGCCAGACTTTTTGCAGTGGTGCCCAGCTACAGGACAAGGGGCAATGGGCACAAACTGAAGCATAAGAGGTTTCAGTTGAATATGAGGAAGAATTTCTTTACTTTGAGGGTGACAGAGCACTGGAACAGGCTGCCCAGGGGGGCTGTGGAGTCTCCTTCTCTGGAGATATTGAAAGCCCGCCTGGACGATGTCCTGTGTAACATGCTCTAGGTGAACCTGCTTTAGCGGGGGGTTGGAGTAGATGATCTCCCGAGGTCCCTTCCAACCCCCGCCATTCTGTGATTCAGTGAAGCCTGTGCTTTGACTTCCCCCATCCCTGTCAGGTGAATTGGAGCTCCCTCCCCACCCCTCAATTCCAGAAGAAAAATGGTTTTAAATGAAAAGGCTGATCGAGACATTTAGTCTTTTCATCAATACCTTCATGTTTCCAACAAAATAAAGCAGTCTGGTCCATTTGTTATAGCTTGAAAAAAAAGGCAGAGGAGCCCATTATAAATAACCTTTACCATTTCAAAACAGGTATTTAATGTGTATACACAACTGCCTGACACCAGTAAGAGCAATATTTCCACTGTGCCTGGCTGGGATGCAGTGACATAATTTTAGAGCTGGTAATCAGAGTCATATGTACTTCAAGTGTGTTTGTATTTCTTTAAATTGCAGTGTATATCTAAATATGTAGAATACAATAGAATCATAGAATGTTTTGCGTTGGAAGGGACCCCTAGAGGTCATCTAGTCCAACCCCCCCTGCAGTGAGCAGGGACACCGCTAACTAGATCAGATTGCTCAGAGCCCCGTCCAACCTGGCCTTGAATGTTTCCAGGGATGGGGCCTCCACCACCTCTCTGGGCAACCTGTTCCAGTGTTTCACCACCTTCATTGTAAAGAATTTCTTCCTTATATCCAGTCTAAATCTACCTTGTTTTAGTCTAAAACCATTACTCCTTGTCCTAGCACAACTGGCCCTGCTAAAAAGATTTTCCCCATCTTTCCTATAGGCCCCCTTTACGTACTGAAAGGCTGCAATCAGGTCTCCCCACAGCCTTCTCTTCTCCAGGCTGAACAAGCCCAACTCCCTCAGCCCTTCCCCATAGGAGAGGTGCTCCAGCCCCC
>NW_009259600.1:2560321-2561774 GCF_000687185.1 Egretta garzetta
GTATGGTTGTCCTTCTGGGCTGCTAGCGCACATTGCCGGCTCATGTCCAGCTTTTCATCCACCAGCACCCCCAAGTCCCTCTGGGCAGGGCTGCTCTTGATCCTTTCATCCCCCAGCCTGTACTGATACCAGGGTTACCCCGACCCAGGTGCAGGACCTTGCACTTGGCCTTGTTGAACCTCATGAGGTTCACACAGGCCCACCTCTCCAGCTTGTCTAGGTCTCTTTGGATGACCTCACGTCCTTCTGGTGTGTCAACTGCACCACTCAGCTTGGTGTCATCTATACATTTGTTTTGCCATTGCACAGTTTTCATGCAACTGGGTGTTGAAAATAACACAGTTGAGCTAGGAAGTGCCCACGGTGGCAAGGTTGTCGCTGGCTCTGCTCTGTAAAGGCGGGCACTAAATTCCATCAATGGGAGTGACATGCAGCAGAAGCCCAAATTTACATCACCAAAGCGATGTGTTAACGAGCGTGTTAACAATACAGGGGTTTATATGTGTGAGGGAGTACTGTGAATAAAATCCAGCTCGTGTCTTGACAGGCTGTAGGCAAAACCATATGTTTCTGGATGAGTGTGTGTGAACAGAAGAGAGCAGAAAGCGTAGCGCATCTTCTAACGTCGGTTAAAATTGAGCACTTGATGCAAACCCTTGTTGAGGGTTTGTGTAAGGCCAGTAGGACACAAGGTGTTTCAGAAAAGGGTGCGTTGCACTGTATCTCAGTGCTGGTCTAACCTTGTCCTGCACTGAAGTGGTGGTCCTGCACTTCGGGGGGTCTGGCTGGTTCACTAAGTGGTGTTTAAGTTAATGGGCTTTCTAGTGCCTTTGTGAGGCAGGGAATTATTCACATTTTATTTTAAAGTAGGGCACAAAGAGTAAAGATAACACACTCAAAACTTGCTACAGCAGGTTAATGGTGGACGAAGCTTGATGGTTACTTTCCTGTTGTTCCTGGTAAACCATTCCTTAAGACTACTTGGTTTTACTTTTTGCCTTCCCAGCCTGAGACCTCACATCGTGCCGGTTTTTAGAAACGACCATCCCTTCACCTTCCTCGGGTAGAAATAAAGGCTGGCAGCTTGTCATAACGTGATGTGATCACCCAGTGATCACCTCTGCTTAAAACTGGCAAAACTGGCAGAGGTGCAGACCTAGCAGTTGGCTGTCACCTTTGACTGCTGCCTGTAATATTTGACTAAAGCTGATTGAAATGGCTTCTGGCTTTCTCGAGCAAAGCTTGACTTCCAGCCTGGGTAGGTTATCGCTGAAGCTACAACGCAGCTGGCAACAAACCCCCCTGCCTTGCTAACAGTCTTCTAGTAAAAGTAGCAAACCCGTGTTCAAAACAGCAAGAGGGAGCATTTCTAATGGAAAAATATGAACGCAGTTTGACCAGCTGGATGCGGAGGCTTGGCTAAAAGGCTATTCCTGAGCTGTTACCATCACTG
>NW_009259600.1:2561808-2562361 GCF_000687185.1 Egretta garzetta
GGACGGTGCTGGGACTTGCGCTTGGAGTGATGAGAAAACGCGTGATGTTTGGTTTGACGAGTAGCGGGGGGTGACTGGCACTGCGGTGCTCTGGCTTGCATTCATGCTTCACGTTAGAACCGGCGCAATGATTCCCACGCCCAGACTGTTTTACGGCGTGTTTAGCAGGACTGATGTGTTTTCTTGCCTAATTCGAGACCATTTCAGCGTTGCTCTTAAGAGCGGCACACGCTATTCTTTGCACAAAACATATTTTAAATGTGACGTTGGTGCGATTGTTCGTGCATTATGCTGGGACATGTTTTGCTCTTCCCCCTTCTGCCAAAACCCCATCTTCCCAGAAGGAGCAGCAACCTGGATATGTGCTCCTGAGAGGCTGCGCTTCCAAGACAAGCCCAGCTCACATCCAAAAAATAACGTCGGCTTGGTCGCAACCGTTTTTCAGGAATCAAGTGCCCCAAGGCCCTCTCTCCTTTATCTTCTACTGGTTGCTCTTTTAGCTTGGCTGGAGTTTTCCAGGTAGGCTCAGGAAAGCGGGAGGTGCCCGTTTTCC
>NW_009259600.1:2563827-2568647 GCF_000687185.1 Egretta garzetta
CCCGTCTGCGGTACCGCCTGCACGGCTTTCGCCTCCTGTCCGCGAAGGAGTGGGGGAAAACGTGGGCAACGGCGCTTTGGTTACACTGTCTTGTAAGGAATTCCTGACGCAGCTGGTTCGCTTTTGTAGGGCCGGAGGGGTCAGCCCGTGGGTTAACAAGCGCTTAAAGCTTGCTAAAAAGGGGGGCACACCACGACGGACTGCTTGTCTCGCAGCGGGGGGGGAGGTCACGGAATCATAGGGTTGAACTAGAGAACATCTCCAGTTCACCGTTGCCCTCCGTGACCTGGGAAGGGAGAGGTGACGTGGCCCTGGGGTTGCGTGCTCACCGGCCTCCGGCTAAAGCCCGCTGCCCTTGGAGGTCCTGCTGCCGCTGCCCGCTCAACCCCGAAAAAAGCTGGAGTGGTGCGGGAAGTCAGCTGCGCCCTGGCAGAGCAGGGCACGGGAAGGGAAAGAAGCTGGACAGATGGTGGTGGGCTTAGGACAAGCAAAAAAAAGAAGACAGACCCTGAATCTGGAATCATAGGAGTCGGTGCAGAGAACAAGGTGGAGATACCATTATACCACGGTGTAAATCCTCAGCTTGCATAGGCAGGCTTTTGCTTCTCCTAATAACAGCAAAGAGAGTGGCTAGACTTGTTAAACTTCCTAAACCATGTTAAGCTTGGGGTACATTATGGTCACTAAAGCCATCCTTTCCATGTGTTGCTTCCATCCTATGGAGAGTAAGTTCAATAGTGTGTTTGTAACTGTACCTCAGGTCCCTAATAATGCTACTGGTTATTGGTTGCTTGCTTTTTTTTTTTTTCTTAGATGTTTACAACTTCATTGCAGGGGGAATATTTACAGTTTTCTGTAAGCGGTTTTTACAGCCTAATGCTCAGGAAACGTGAAACGCAGCACTGGGAGGCAAACAAATGTGTGGAAGCGTGCTGGGGGTTGAGGTCTCCGTTACCATCCTGCACGGTGTGCAGCCTGGGAACCCCAGAGCTGCCTGCATGAGAGGCCTACTCTTGCAGGAACAGGCTGTGTTATGCAAGTGAGAAACATTTAACATAATAGAAACGCTGCTGCACAGTATTTCTAGGTACTAACTTTAAACAAATCACCCAACGTCAAAAGCAGAGCTTCTCATTCACGCCAACGATGGAGTTGGAAGGGTGACGTGTTGCTTGACCGTCCTGCTTATTTATAATGAAAGCAAACAACCTCGTGAGTAGTGTTGTGCAAACGATTAATCGTGTTGTCCTCTCCAGTCTGGTGCTGTACATCATGTTTTTACCACTGCCTATGCACCGATAACATATTGACAAGAGATGAGCCTCAGGGAGAAAGGAATTCGATGATCAAGTGGGACAAGGTCGTTCAGACACTCCTTTAAGCTACTTTTAAAATCAAAACTATCTCATAACTTTGTACAGTAACAAAGTTGGGATATTTTTCTGCTGCTTATTTCACAGGAGGATGATGGGACAGTGGGAGGCTTTGAGCATCCATTTTTTATCGGAAGAATCCTGGCGAACTGTCTAAAGCCAAACAGAATTAACTTTGATTTGCTCCTCATTTCTCCTTGTGCCTCTTACTAAATATGATTAACAGTGGGTCACATAGTAATCAATATTATGGAACATGTGCCAAACTTTTAATCCTCTCATTAACTGAAAAACAAAACTATTGGACCCCCATTAATTGCCACCTCTTATGTAAAAGTCATGAATGGACTTAGGTGCTTCACAGGTGCTGCTTCTCCAGTGAAGCCTGTGTCTTGGGGTTTTGTTTTTTTCAAGAAAAGCAAAGCTTTTTTGGCACTTAAAAAAAAAAATTAAAAAAGGAGGTCAGATAGTAACACTGTTTCTTGCAACTGTAGTCCTAGGAAGACAAGGTGTTCAAGTATGGGGTTGAAATGCTGAAATAAACTGAGGGTAGGGTACGATAACTTTCTGAGTCCTACCTGTTGCTCAGCTGTCCTCGTAGCAGCAGAAGTGCTGTCTGTTCCTTGGGGACACCGTGAAAACTCATGCCCTCTCCCATTGATTATACCCTGGGTACACGGACTGTGCAAAAGGTCTGCACAACTTCTGTGAATTGTCTTATTTGCCCACACGAAGCTGTTAGCATCTTCTGTAGGAACCTGGCAGGTTGCCTCCGTCTCTCAAAGCCCTTGCTGTTCTGGGCTCTGCATGAGCATAGTTGTGGGACTGGGACCCGGAGTTCAGACAAGATTCTTACATGAAGGTGGGAGCTACTAACCCACCCTTTCCTCATCCGTGTTTTCTTCCGGGACATTTTAACATCCTGGGAACGTCGACTGCAGCGTCAGAAGGCAGAGGAAGGGCGCGTAGCCTGAGCACGGGAGGGCTGGGGGTGGTGGGGAAGGGCTGGAAGGGCGGTAGCTGACTTTCCCTTCCAAGTCTGCTTCTGTTCATGCACACCTGCCCACACCTGCAAGCACCTACATAGGTTCTCATACCCACTACCGGCTTACAGAGGGCGGGAGACGTGCGGTTACACAAATGTTCCTTCTTCCTCCACCGATGGCCATCCTTTCTGTAGCTGGGGGTACGTACTGGCGCACCCCATGTCAAAGCTTAGGACTTTTGTCTACCATGTTTCAAAAAGCGAAGGAACACGGTTTCTTACCCCGTGCTTTGAACCCTAGCAGACTTCGAGCTCTGTTTTGTTTGTTTGGTTGTTTTTAAATCTGAAGAGCCTACCATGAAGGGCTTGTAGAGCATAGGCTGCATTGGCTTGGCATAGTGAGACCCATGGGTGATTTCCCCGCTCCTGCATACATGGGCACCGCAGCTACAGCCCACATGCTATCAGACTGAAAACACACCTGCAGTAGATAGTCACTCCATAACCTACAAAGTTTATTTTTCCTTAGCAACAAGGGAGACTCGAAAGCCCAGCAAGACAAATCTTTTCCCCCTCCAGCATGTCTGCAGTGCTGTGAAGAGTAAGCTCGAGGCTAGCAACCCTTTACATCTGGGATGCCTCAAGACATCGAAGTGAGGTAAAGACCAGCAGCTAGTTCATGACTGAAACAAATAAAACAGTTGTAAGTTCACAACTGAAACAAATGAAACAGTTGTAAGGCTGTTCAGTATTTCCATGTTTTGGAATTGAGATGGATCTCTTGTCCCCTGTTCTCGTTCGGGTGGGATAAGAACTATTTACTGCTGTAACTGAATTCCAAGGACGCAGATCTTAAATCTGACTGAGGAGGCTGTAGCATAATGCTGTTCCTTGAGTATAGCGTCTTATGGTAGAATATCGTCAGTATCAAGCCCTTACGACTCACTGGAAGCAAACTACGTTTTAAAAAGGCATCTGTCAAATCTTGAAATTCCTGAAAATACAGCCTAGACTGCAGATGGAAACATTACGTGGTTTGAGTCCCTTGCACTTTCTTAAAAAACTTCCATCGGGATGCCTACCGGGAAAGGAAAGCCTTTCAATCCACATAATACGGCTTCCGTAAAAACTAACAAGTAGTCTGTATATGTTGCTGGCTATGATTTCAAATCACAATACAGCTTAGGGGTTGTTTTTCATGGAACCAGAAATGGCCCATTGCTTCCTGGCACCCCCTAACATTTTTAGAACAAAATAAACCTGATGCCAGACACAGAAACCTGACCTGGCAATCAGGTTTGGAGATCACACTATATGCTGCCTTTTTTTTTTTTTTTTTGTTCCCTCCTGGTATCGGACTGATTAATACCATCTGTGGATACCATTGCTAGGCCTTCCAATTCAGGTGCTAACAGAGAAAAACCTTGCTTCGCTTAAACCGTGAAACCACTTCAACGGCCAGGGATCATTAGACAAACCAGCAAGCTCCAGGATGAAGGTTATTGTGTTACCCCATCTGCAAGTATCTTTGGGAGAATCTTCCTGTAAAAAAAAATGGATGTAAAAATATATAATGACCCACAGGCAATAAATAAGTGGTAAGAATGTCTGATAAAGTCTATAGCTGAGAAACCAACAAAAAGCTTAAAAACTGAGGAGGCAAATGTAAAGTTTGTGTTACAAGTATTCTTAGTAAGGTACGCAAGAAGCTATTTAAATGATGAGAAAGCCTTTATCATAATGGGTTAAAGAGAAAAGCAACAGGAGACCTTTAAAATAGAACATTCAGCCCTTTATTCTTAATGTTAACATCTTAAGTCCTTTTATACAGCCTATGATTTCATATTTCTGAATTTTCATTACATTACAACAGCAGGAAGGCATTTAAAAATCTGGTTTAGACCCAGATCAAAGCTGCATCATTCCAGAAATATCCCTGCGTGCTCCTGGTGTCGTCTCACGCTCCAAGAGCACTGTGCGGTGCGCAGCAGGGTTTGATTTTTGTGTGCAGGCAGGAGCCGGCTGATGTGCGGCTGCCTTTTCACGCCCGTGTTACACATGGGAGGCCCAAAATTCACGCATGCTGTGTTCGCACAAGCGGTTTGTTCAGATAAGCATCCCTAGGCAGATGCAATGCTACAGGCTTGGGGAAGAGTGGCTGGAAAGCTGCCTGGTGGAAAAAGACCTGGGGGTACTGGTTGACAGCTGGCTGAATATGAGCCAGCAGTGTGCCCAGGTGGCCAAGAAGGCCAATGGCATCCTGGCTTGTATCAGGAATAGTGTGGCCAGCAGGAGCAGGGAAGTGATCGTGCCCCTGTACTCGGTGCTGGTGAGGCTGCACCTTGAATACTGTGTTCAGTTTTGGGCCCCTCACTACAAGAAAGACGTTGCATTGCTGGAGCATGTCCAGGGGAGAGCCACAAAGCTGGTGAGGGGTCTGGAGCACAAGTCTGATGAGGAGC